>NC_086451.1:329734836-330036555 GCF_028390025.1 Pseudophryne corroboree
GACAAAATTACTCTGGTGATGAACCCTCTCAGCCAAGAAGGATGAGCATACCTCACTTTCAAAAAAGGAAGGCTGAATCAAGCATATCTCGGTTTCTTTCGTGGATGAATCCCTGTTCCCTCCAATGAGATGCTTTGCCCTCTCGTATCGGTGTCACCGTAGGGAAAAAAAGTATATATATATATGTGTAATAACATTTTTGACTACAAAATACTATTTTGCTATAAACATTCACACTTAAGTGAATTGGATGCGTTCCACTGGAGAGGCGTACCCCAACTCACTTTTCACATAAAGGGTAAAGGCCTATAAAGGTATCTTTTAACCCCAGCTGAGACAGAGAGAAAACTGGTGATAAGCCCTCTTAACTAGGAAGGATAAGCATACCTCACTTACACAGAAGGAGGCTGGTACAGGCACATAATGGTTTCTTTCGTGAATGGTTCTCTATTAACTTCAATATGGGTACCTTTTCCTCTCATGTTGATGTAACCATAAGGGGAAAAAATATATTTATGTGTAGTAATATTTTTTATATCTACACAAGGGTGGTCATTCCGAGTTGTTCGCTCGTTGCCGATTTTCGCTATATTGTGATTAGTCGCTTACTGCGCATGCGCAAGGTTCACACTGGGTGTGTTTGTGATGTCAAACCAGGAACGAAACTGACTGAACTGGTTGCAATGGCTGAGTAAGTCTGGAGCTACTCAGAAACTGCTAAGAAATTTCTATTCGCAATTCTGCGAATCTTTCGTTCGCAATTCTGCTAAGCTAAGATACACTCCCAGAGGGCGGCTGCTTAGCGTGTGCAATGCTGCTAAAAGCAGCTAGCGAGCGAACAACTCAGAATGAGGGCCAATATTCTCTCTCATTCCTTTGTACATCCACACATAGAAAGGTGATATTCGTTGTACAAAAGAGGCGTACCTAAACTCACTTATTATATAGAGGAAAGGAACCCATAAAGGTATCTTTAATCCACCACTGTGTTCAAACCGTATCAGTCTGGTGATGAACCCACCTTCCCAAAAGGATAAGCGTACCTCACTCACACAAAACAAGACTGCTCAAAAACACATAAAGGTTTCTTTTTTGTGTTTAGTGGATGAATGTAAGGCGTACCCTACTCACAGTAGAAATGGTTATGTTCAAACACATCTTGGTTTCTTTTGGAGACTGAATGAGGTGATCAATTCTCAATCACAGTGGGTCCACATGAAAAAACCTAATTTTTATTATTAAAAAAATGTCCCACACAATTGGGAACAGTAAACAACTGGCAAATCTTCTTTGTTAAAAACATACAGAGTCTGAAAAAAATTGTATCAGCAAGACTCAAACATAAAAGAAAGTCCAAAAAAAGACACATTCAAAAACATACAATAAAAGTTTAGGTATCCTTGGAAAAAAATATTTAGTTCATACCTGGGTGGTATATTAAAATGGATCCACACTCTCAGCTGGATCAGCTGGACATTTTTTTAATAATAAAAATTAGGTTTTTTCATGTGGACCCACTGTTATTGAGAATTTTTTCTCTGATTAACCTATCACCTTGGTGGAATCACCTTATATGGAGACAAGGGCTTGTTTGATCACCTCATTCAGTCTCCAAAAGAAACCCAGATGTGTTTGAACATAACCATTTCTACTGTGAGTAGGGTACGTCTTACATTCATCCACTAAACACAAAAAATAAACCTTTATGTGTTTTTGAGTAGTCTTGTTTTGTGTGAGTGAGGTACGCTTATCCTTTTGGGAAGGTGGGTTCATCACCAGACTGATACGGTTTGAACACAGTGGTGGATTAAATATACCATTATGGGTTCCTTTCCTCTATATAATAAGTGAGTTGAGGTACGCCTCTTTTGTACAACGAATATCACCTTTCTATGTGTGGATGTACACAGGAATGAGAGAATATTGTGTAGATATAAAAAATATTACAACACATATATATATTTTTTCCCCTTATGGTTACATCAACATGAGATGAAAAGGTACCCGTATTGAAGATAATAGAGAACCATTCACGAAAGAAACTGTTATGTGCCTGTACCAGCCTCCTTCTGTGTTAGTGAGGTATGCTTATCCTTCCTAGTTAAGAGGGCTTATCACCATTTTTCTCTCTGTCTCAGCTGGGGTTAAAAGATACCTTTATAGGCCTTTACCCTTTATGTGAAAAGTGAGTTGGGGTACGCCTCTCCAGTGGAACGCATCCAATTCACTTAAGTGTGAATGTTTATAGCAAAAGAGTATTTTGTAGTCAAAAACGTTATTGCACATATATATATATATATACTTTTTTTCCTACAGTGACACCTATACGAGAGGGCAAAGCATCTCGTTGGAGGGAACAGGGATTCATCCACGAAAGAAACCGAGATATGCTTGATTCAGCCTTCCTTTTTTGTAAGTGAGGTATGCTCATCCTTCTTGGCTGAGAGGGTTCATCACCAGAGTAATTTTGTCCGACACAGTGGTGGATTAAAGATACCTTTATGGGTTTAACCCATTGTTTGGAAAAGTGAGTTGGGGTACGCCTCTTCAGTGAAATAACCATCATCTGCGCTGTTCGAAAGTGTTTAACAATAAGAGAGACTTATGTTTAGTTAAAAAACGTTATTACATATTCGTATAATTCTTTCCTTGCATGGTGATATCTATTCTACACAAGAGAAAGGAAAGCTGTATTGAAGAAAAACAGAATTCTATCTACACAGTGGAGTGGAATATATCCAAGGAAAGTATTGCTAAGTATTGTAGCGCCTGTAATTGTTCGAGTCCCACACATCTGTTGTTTCAAATCTGTGTAATCTTTTAAACCATTGGTGAGGTTCAATTGTGGTGAATCATACTGCGGGCATCTTCCAGGCCGCCATTTTACTGGGGTTCACAAATCCATATTTTTCAGCACTGTAAGGGACTTGTTATTATTATACAGCAGCACTGGACATATGGCAGCAGAGTATACCACTGTGACTGCCTGGTCACTGGAATGACTGATGGCTGATGCACAGGACACTACCACTGGACTGATGCAGCACAATACACCACCACTGAACTGATGCAGCACAACACAGCGACACTGGACTGGACTTATACAGCAGCACTGGACATATGGCAGCAGAGGACACAACCACTGTGACTGGACAAATGCAGCACAAGACACGGACACTGAGAGAACAGAGACACATCCTCTCTCTACACTCTCCAATACCGGAGTGAAATTGGCGGGGATGCACGGTTTCTTATATGGAATCCAATTCCCGCGAGAATCCGACACGGGGTGATGACGTTTTGCCTCGTTCTGGTTTCCGAGTCAGGCAGGAAAACCCGAGCTTGACGCGGATCCAAACTCGGGTAGCGAAGTTTGGTATGGCTCGGTTCTCAGAGAACCGAACCCGCTCATCTCTAATACAGTATTCTCCCGTACTTATTTACTAGTTGCCATCAAATGACTGGAATAGTCCATGGATCAGATTGGTGAATGTACGAATATGATGTACAGTATGTGTATGACCAGTTCTGTCAATTAATAAGCTAGTGCAATGTTGGCATGGTCAGCTGTGTTTAGCAGATATGTGTACTAGTCAAGCGTTAATGTGTAAAGGTCGCCCATTTGTCCATTTTAAATTGCTATTTCAATTTTGACTGAAGATTCCAAAATCAGAAATTCTGTCACATTACAGAACATCACTACATATAATTCTCCAGGGTTCCTGCGTTATTCATGATGCCTTTTTGTCTATAAATGATTTCCTGTCAATGGGTTGCCGAGCATCTTTCTTCACTTTGAATGAACCAGTACTTAGTGTCCTTTAAAACTTTTAAACCTAGATTGTCACTTCTGCTTGGCTCATTATGCAGCAGTATTTTTTTTACCCAGGTTGTTATTGGAAACAGATAATACATCATATGGTTGGATAGGTGACCATACAGTGCTTGCAAATGTCATAGCTATTGAAGGAGACCACAGAGGTACATCATTACGTTTGGAAATAGATTTATGTGGAGATAATGGTTTGAAAAAATTATTCAACTTCTTTGAAAGTGGTCATGTCCTTTACGTGCTTGAATAATTCTAAAACTCTTACTGTGTCACTTTGGTATACAGATTTATAGTATGTATATTTTAACATCTCCTTTTTAAGTACTGTCAGCAGACACTTTTCAATCTGGTAGTGAAGCAAACATTTATAGTATTGAAATATTTTAGTGCTCCATTTATCATTAAAAATATTTGCTGGCAGTATATTTATTATTACTGTATCTCTCAGTTATGCTTACTATAATACCTGCATTATTTACCATTACTCTGTCAGGTGAGGTGCAGCAGGCAGGGCCATCTTAAAATATACTGTTGGTACATTGGGCAGATGCACAGGGCCCCACGATTCTAGGGGCCTTTGAGCAGGGGTTGGCAGGGCCAGAGGGCATCTGCATCCCATGCTGGTGCCTCCGGAGCTTCTTGGGAGACAGGTAGAGATTGCTGCCTGGCTGCTTTAATTGTGAATTACTCCCAATCAGAGCAGCCAAGCAGCATTCTCTACCTGCCTCCCAGTCTGCAGTCAGACAGTGAATGGCTCGAAACTTGCTGATTGGTGGATGGTTGGAGAGATGGTGCAGGATTGGTAAGTTATGAATTTTATTTTATTATTTAATCACTTGAATGGGTGGGTAGTGGCTCCAGTGCAGTGCTATGCCCAGGGACTTCAATCCTGATAAAACGGCCCTGGCATCAGTGTCTCCCTCCTCAACTGGTGTTCACACCAGCGCTGCCTACAGCCTAATGCTGCGATAACGGTTTTCTGTCACATGTCCCTTTAATGCATAAAACTCTGTATGTGTGCATAGCGCTTCAGCCAGGCAGGGATTCCAGCCTGCACTGGAGACTTTAACAGCAGCTCTATCTATCGCTGGAATCAGTGGCGGATCCAGGGGGGGGGGGGGGGGCACCAAGGCACGTGCCCCCCCTGTCGTTTAGAAGAAGATTTTTTTTTAATTGATAGTGCACGAGCAGCACGACACTGTAAGGGAAAATGGGACGCGGCGGCCCCCTGCAGTACGGGGGGGAGATGGTGCAGTCCTGTTGCTAGACTGCACTGAAGTCCCCCTCTGTCCGGTCCGCGTCCTGCTGCTGAGTGCCGTCCTGACACCCGTGCTGCTGTGCGGCGCTGGCAGCATGAAAAGCCCCCCCCCCCCTTCCCTCACCTGTGTGTCAGTGGCTCGGTACATATCAAAGGAGGGGTCGGAGCTACACGGACCGGAATGGGCGGAGCTAAACGGGACAGAAGGGGCGGTGCTACACGGACCAGGCTGCTGCAGTGCTGTACTGAGGGAGACAGTGGCTTAGGCAGTGGCAAACGCAGGATTTGCATGGGGGGGTTTCCAGAACAGGGCGGAGCCAATCACGGGGGTGGGGACTGAGGTGACCCAGTATATGCTGGGTCCGTAAAACTAGTGTGTTTGTGTGTGTGTGTGTGTGTATATATATATATATACATATATATATACATATATCTACACACACATATATATATATATATATATATACATACATACATACACACACACATACATATACACGGGTGGTCTTCAGTATGCCGGCGGTCGGGCTCCCGGCGACCAGCATACCGGCGCCGGGAGCCTGACCGCCGGCATACCGACACTTATTCTCCCTCGTGGGGGTCCACAACCCCCCTGGAGGGAGAATAGAATAGTGTGGCGCGCGTAGCGTGGCGAGCGCAGCGAGCCCGCAAGGGGCTCATTTGCGCTCGCCACACTGTTGGTAAGCCGGCGGCCGGCCTCCCGGCGCCGGTATGCTGGTCGCCGGGAGGCCAGCCGCCGGGAGATCGTAGTGAACCCATATACACATATACATAGCATATTAAACATGCATACATGTATATATATATATATATATATATACACACACACATACAGTACACATAATTATATATACACATGTATATATATATATCATATGTGTGTGTGTTTATATGTATGTATGTATGTATGTATATACATGTGTATATATGTAGGCACATGGATATATATGTACTATAATTAAAATAAAGTAAACTTTTATTGCACTTGCAAGTGCCACCAGGAAGACAGCAGGCTGCAGAGGATGCTAGACAGTCATTAATAATACTCATGCAGCTGAAAAAAAAAAAAAAATATTTTTTTTTTTTATTGGAGGGGGGTTTCTGGGTACTCAGACTCAGAAACCCCCCCTGGGTGCGCCACTGTTAGGTAAGTGGTGGGTGACAGAGAAATGTGTGTGTGTGTGTGTGTGTATATATGGTGGGTGTGTATGTGTGTGTCTATGTGTGTGAATTGTGTGTGTGCGCACACGTTTTATGGACGCTACTACTGGGGGGGTGCATTACGTGTAAGGATGCAACTACAGAGGGGGCATTACATATAATCACGCTACTACTACTGGGGGGGGCATTACGTATAATGACTTGACTACTACTGGGGGGGCATCACATGTAAGGACGCTACTACTACTGGGGGTGCACTACGTATAAGGACGCTACTACTACTGGGGGGGCATTACGTATAAGGATGCTACTACTACTGGGGGGGCCATTACGTGTAAGGACGCTACTACTACTACTGGGGGGGTATTACATATAAGGACACTACTACTACTGGGGGTGCACTACGTATAAGGATGCTACTACTACTCGGAGTGCACTACGTATAAGGACGCTACTACTACTGGGGGGGCACTACGTATAAGGACGCTACTACTACTTGGAGTGCACTACGTATAAGGAAGCTACTACTACTGGGGGGCCATTACGTGTAAGGATGCTACTACTACTGGAAGGGGCATTATGTATAAGGACGCTACTACTACTTGGAGTGCACTACATATAAGGACGCTACTACTACTGGGGGAGGCATTACGTATAAGGACGCTACTACTACTAGGGAGGCATTATGTATAAGGACGCTACTACTACGGGTGGGGCATTACGTATAAGATAAATAAGATTGTGCTACATTTTGGCATAAATTTAAATGGGGGTACTATTGTGTTGCCATGCCCCTTACTTGTGAGACCACACCCCTTTTCCCGGCGCGCGCCAAAGGATTATGGGAGGGCGCAAATTTATAGTTTGCAGGGGGGCGCCGAACACCCTAGCACAGGCCCTGCTGCAGCCAGATCTCCATATCTGACATCAGGTAAAGGTCCGCTCCCCATCCTACCCCTGTTACCTTCCGTCCACTCTTCTCAATGCCAGTACCAGGGAACAGTTTCCATAGCAGGGGGCCATCAACAGTGTTAGTGTGGGGGTACAGGGGTGGTATATCAGTGGGTAGGGATAATTCTTTGTGTGCCCCCCACCAGCCCACTGCGCCCATCGATGTCATTGCCCCCCCACCTAGAACCTACCTGCCAGTTCAGTCACAGGGATCCCCCTGCCTCCTTCTCATCCTGCCTAGCGTCCCCCACCATCTCACTGGCCCCCCTCCCATCCCAATGTCTCCCACCCTACCAGCCCTGGGTATTCCCTCCCTTATTAAGCCCAGTGTACCCCCTTCTCCAACATAGTGCCACCCCTTCCCACCATGTCAGTGCCTATTTCCCATTCAGCCCAGTGCCCCCCTATATATCATCCACTGCCTCTCCCCATCAACCTCTATCTGGTGTCATCCATTGTCTCTCCCTGTCACCCTTTTAATGTCACCCACTACCTTTCCCTGTCTCCTACTGCCTCTGCCGTCACCTTCTCCCTCTCATCATCCACTTCCTCTCCCTGTCACCCTCTCCTTTCACACACTGCCTTTCCCCTGCATCACTATCTCGACATCTGCCTCTCTCTCCTGTTACCCTCTTCAAAGCATCACCCTCTCCCTCTCCATGTCAACTTTTCCCTGTCACCCACTGTGTCTCCGTGTCTACCATTCCTGTCACCCACTAGCTCATGGATACAGCATTCCCTTTGAAGCCACGCTTATTATTGTGGGCCACACCCACTTTCCCAGGAGCGTGCTTGCCTTTGGCGCACAAAGTACCCCCCAAGTCATGGTGCCCCCCCTGTCATTTTTTTCTGGATCCGCCCATGGCTGGAATTATCCTTTTAATTGAAATAGCGGAAAGCATTGAATCCCCCATACCTAAGAATGGAAGATGAGGGCTAAACAAAGGGACCACCCGAGAAATCATTGACTTCTTGGCAGAAACACAGTTGTTACATTTCAGTAGCTTGTGATAACCCTTTACCTCATTATTTATTAGAGCACTTTTCAGACTTTAAACAAGTATTTTATTCAGCTGTAAACCAGTGATCATTTTGTCAATGAAAATTTTGACTAAATGTATTCATCGACTATACTGTAGTTTATTTCAGGACTAGAATTAGACTAAAAAGAAAACTGAGATCCACTGACTACAGTAAATCTTAAGTAAAACAAAGCAAAAAAAGTGACTAAGACTAAATTTAAAATCCTTGTCAAAATTAACACTGGAAGTATGGTTTTACATTTGTAGGCTCCAAAAGGTGGTCAGAACCTCAGAGAAGATCAATGGGGCCGGTCTCCCTCAGTCCAGGACCTGTACCTGTCCAGAGATAAAAAGCGGGCAACGAAGATAGTAAAGGACCAGCTACACCGCGGCCACAGCATGTTTAACTTGCTTCCTTCAGGCAGGCGTTACAGGGCCGTCCCCATCAGGTCCACCAGAAGCCTCAAAAGTTTCTTGCCCCAAGCAGTCCGCCTGCTGAACTCCTGAACATCGACTCACCAGACGCACATGTAACTCACTTGTGTCCCTACGGTATACCTATCTGTATGACTTTTCTTGCCCCCCCCCCCCTCCCACTTATCTGTTACCTACTTGGCTATTGTATAGCAAACCGAAGACAAATTCCTAGTATATGCAAGTATACCTGGCCAATAAAGCTGATTCTGATTCTGCCTCTAATAAACAATTATGTGTTCTAAATATTTGCAGAAAGTGAATATGAAGGAAGGAATTAGGAATTAGAGATGAGCGCCGGAAATTTTTCGGGTTTTGTGTTTTGGTTTTGGGTTCGGTTCCGCGGCCGTGTTTTGGGTTCGACCGCGTTTTGGCAAAACCTCACCGAATTTTTTTTGTCGGATTCGGGTGTGTTTTGGATTCGGGTGTTTTTTTCCAAAAAACCTAAAAAACAGCTTAAATCATAGAATTTGGCGGTCATTTTGATCCCAAAGTATTATTAACCTCAAAAACCATAATTTACACTCATTTTCAGTCTATTCTGAATACCTCACACCTCACAATATTATTTTTAGTCCTAAAATTTGCACCGAGGTCGCTGTGTGAGTAAGATAAGCGACCCTAGTGGCCGACACAAACACCGGGCCCATCTAGGAGTGGCACTGCAGTGTCACGCAGGATGGCCCTTCCAAAAAACCCTCCCAAAACAGCACATGACGCAAAGAAAAAAAGAGGCGCAATGAGGTAGCTGTGTGAGTAAGATTAGCGACCCTAGTGGCCGACACAAACACCGGGCCCATCTAGGAGTGGCACTGCAGTGTCACGCAGGATGTCCCTTCCAAAAAACCCTCCCCAAACAGCACATGACGCAAAGAAAAAAAGAGGCGCAATGAGGTAGCTGTGTGAGTAAGATAAGCGACCCTAGTGGCCGACACAAACACCGGGCCCATCTAGGAGTGGCACTGCAGTGTCACGCAGGATGTCCCTTCCAAAAAACCCTTCCCAAACAGCACATGACGCAAAGAAAAAAAGAGGCGCAATGAGGTAGCTGACTGTGTGAGTAAGATAAGCGACCCTAGTGGCCGACACAAACACCGGGCCCATCTAGGAGTGGCACTGCAGTGTCACGCAGGATGTCCCTTCCAAAAAACCCTCCCCAAACAGCACATGACGCAAAGAAAAAGAAAAGAAAAAAGAGGTGCAAGATGGAATTGTCCTTGGGCCCTCCCACCCACCCTTATGTTGTATAAACAGGACATGCACACTTTAACCAACCCATCATTTCAGCGACAGGGTCTGCCACACGACTGTGACTGATATGACGGGTTGGTTTGGACCCCCACCAAAAAAGAAGCAATTAATCTCTCCTTGCACAAACTGGCTCTACAGAGGCAAGATGTCCACCTCATCATCATCCTCCGATATATCACCGTGTACATCCCCCTCCTCACAGATTATCAATTCGTCCCCACTGGAATCCACCATCTCAGCTCCCTGTGTACTTTGTGGAGGCAATTGCTGCTGGTCAATGTCTCCACGGAGGAATTGATTATAATTCATTTTAATGAACATCATCTTCTCCACATTTTCTGGATGTAACCTCGTACGCCGATTGCTGACAAGGTGAGCAGCGGCACTAAACACTCTTTCGGAGTACACACTTGTGGGAGGGCAACTTAGGTAGAATAAAGCCAGTTTGTGCAAGGGCCTCCAAATTGCCTCTTTTTCCTGCCAGTATAAGTACGGACTGTGTGACGTGCCTACTTGGATGCGGTCACTCATATAATCCTCCACCATTCTTTCAATGGTGAGAGAATCATATGCAGTGACAGTAGACGACATGTCCGTAATCGTTGTCAGGTCCTTCAGTCCGGACCAGATGTCAGCATCAGCAGTCGCTCCAGACTGCCCTGCATCACCGCCAGCGGGTGGGCTCGGAATTCTGAGCCTTTTCCTCGCACCCCCAGTTGCGGGAGAATGTGAAGGAGGAGATGTTGTTGACAGGTCGCGTTCCGCTTGACTTGACAATTTACTCACCAGCAGGTGTTTGAACCCCAGCAGACTTGTGTCTGCCGGAAAGAGAGATCCAAGGTAGGCTTTAAATCTAGGATCGAGCACGGTGGCCAAAATGTAGTGCTCTGATTTCAACAGATTGACCACCCGTGAATCCTTGTTAAGCGAATTAAGGGCTCCATCCACAAGTCCCACATGCCTAGCGGAATCGCTCCGTGTTAGCTCCTCCTTCAATGTCTCCAGCTTCTTCTGCAAAAGCCTGATGAGGGGAATGACCTGACTCAGGCTGGCAGTGTCTGAACTGACTTCACGTGTGGCAAGTTCAAAGGGCATCAGAACCTTGCACAACGTTGAAATCATTCTCCACTGCGCTTGAGACAGGTGCATCCCACCTCCTATATCGTGCTCAATTGTATAGGCTTGAATGGCGTTTTGCTTCTCCTCCAACCTCTGAAGCATATACAGGGTTGAATTCCACCTCGTTACCACTTCTTGCTTCAGATGATGGCAGGGCAGGTTCAGTAGTTTTTGGTGGTGCTCCAGTTTTCTGTACGTGGTGCCTGTACGCCGAAAGTGTCCCGCAATTCTTCTGGCCACCGACAGCATCTCTTGCACGCCCCTGTCGTTTTTTAAAAAATTCTGCACCACCAAATTCAAGGTATGTGCAAAACATGGGACGTGCTGGAATTGGCCCAGATTTAATGCACACACAATATTGCTGGCGTTGTCCGATGCCACAAATCCACAGGAGAGTCCAATTGGGGTAAGCCATTCCGCGATGATCTTCCTCAGTTGCCGTAAGAGGTTTTCAGCTGTGTGCGTATTCTGGAAACCGGTGATACAAAGCGTAGCCTGCCTAGGAAAGAGTTGGCGTTTGCGAGATGCTGCTACTGGTGCCGCCGCTGCTGTTCTTGCGGCGGGAGTCCATACATCTACCCAGTGGGCTGTCACAGTCATATAGTCCTGACCCTGCCCTGCTCCACTTGTCCACATGTCCGTGGTTAAGTGGACATTGGGTACAGCTGCATTTTTTAGGACACTGGTGACTCTTTTTCTGAGGTCTGTGTACATTTTCGGTATCGCCTGCCTAGAGAAATGGAACCTAGATGGTATTTGGTAACGGGGACACAGTACCTCCAACAAGTCTCTAGTTGGCTCTGCAGTAATGATGGATACCGGAACCACGTTTCTCACAACCCAGGATGTCAAGGCCTCAGTTATCCGCTTTGCAGTAGGATGACTGCTGTGATATTTCATCTTCCTCGCAAAGGACTGTTGGACAGTCAATTGCTTGGTGGAAGTAGTAAAAGTGGTCTTACGACTTCCCCTCTGGGATGACCATCGACTCCCAGCAGCAACAACAGCAGCGCCAGCAGCAGTAGGCGTTACACGCAAGGATGCATCGGAGGAATCCCAGGCAGGAGAGGACTCGTCAGAATTGCCAGTGACATGGCCTGCAGGACTATTGGCATTCCTGGGGAAGGAGGAAATTGACACTGAGGGAGTTGGTGGGGTGGTTTGCGTGAGCTTGGTTACAAGAGGAAGGGATTTACTGGTCAGTGGACTGCTTCCGCTGTCGGCCCAAGTTTTTGAACTTGTCACTGACTTATTATGAATGCGCTGCAGGTGACGTATAAGGGAGGATGTTCCGAGGTGGTTAACGTCCTTACCCCTACTTATTACAGCTTGACAAAGGGAACACACGGCTTGACACCTGTTGTCCGCATTTCTGGTGAAATACTTCCACACCGAAGAGCTGATTTTTTTGGTATTTTCACCAGGCATGTCAACGGCCATATTCCTACCACGGACAACAGGTGTCTCCCCGGGTGCCTGACTTAAACAAACCACCTCACCATCAGAATCCTCCTGGTCAATTTCCTCCCCAGCGCCAGCAACACCCATATCCTCCTCATCCTGGTGTACTTCAACACTGACATCTTCAATCTGACTATCAGGAACTGGACTGCGGGTGCTCCTTCCATCACTTGCAGGGGGCGTGCAAATGGTGGAAGGCGCATGCTCTTCACGTCCAGTGTTGGGAAGGTCAGGCATCGCAACCGACACAATTGGAGTCGGACTCTCCTTGTGGATTTGGGATTTCGAAGAACGCACAGTTCTTTGCGGTGCTACTGCTTTTGCCAGCTTTAGTCTTTTCATTTTTCTAGCGAGAGGCTGAGTGCTTCCATCCTCATGTGAAGCTGAACCACTAGCCATGAACATAGGCCAGGGCCTCAGCCGTTCCTTGCCACTCCGTGTGGTAAATGGCATATTGGCAAGTTTACGCTTCTCCTCCGACAATTTTATTTTAGGTTTTGGAGTCCTTTTTTTACTGATATTTGGTGTTTTGGATTTGACATGCTCTGTACTATGACATTGGGCATCGGCCTTGGCAGACGACGTTGCTGGCATTTCATCGTCTCGGCCATGACTAGTGGCAGCAGCTTCAGCACGAGGTGGAAGTGGATCTTGATCTTTCCCTAATTTTGGAACCTCAACATTTTTGTTCTCCATATTTTAATAGGCACAACTAAAAGGCACCTCAGGTAAACAATGGAGATGGATGGATTGGATACTAGTATACAATTATGGACGGACTGCCGAGTGCCGACACAGAGGTAGCCACAGCCGTGAACTACCGCACTGTACTGTGTCTGCTGCTAATATATAGACTGGTTGATAAAGAGATAGTATACTCGTAACTAGTATGACTATAAAGAAAGAAAAAAAAACCACGGTTAGGTGGTATATACAATTATGGACGGACTGCCGAGTGCCGACACAGAGGTAGCCACAGCCGTGAACTACCGCACTGTACTGTGTCTGCTGCTAATATAGACTGGTTGATAAAGAGATAGTTTACTCGTAACTAGTATGTAACTATAAAGAAAGAAAAAAAAACCACGGTTAGGTGGTATATACAATTATGGACGGGCTGCCGAGTGCCGACACAGAGGTAGCCACAGCCGTGAACTACCGCACTGTACTGTGTCTGCTGCTAATATAGACTGGTTGATAAAGAGATAGTATACTCGTAACTAGTATGTATGTATAAAGAAAGAAAAAAAAACCACGGTTAGGTGGTATATACAATTATGGACGGGCTGCCGAGTGCCGACACAGAGGTAGCCACAGCCGTGAACTACCGCACTGTACTGTGTCTGCTGCTAATATATAGACTGGTTGATAAAGAGATAGTATACTCGTAACTAGTATGTATGTATAAAGAAAGAAAAAAAAACCACGGTTAGGTGGTATATACAATTATGGACGGGCTGCCGAGTGCCGACACAGAGGTAGCCACAGCCGTGAACTACCGCACTGTACTGTGTCTGCTGCTAATATAGACTGGTTGATAAAGAGATAGTATACTCGTAACTAGTATGTATGTATAAAGGCCCTCATTCCGAGTTGTTCGCTCGGTATTTTTCATCGCATCGCAGTGAAAATCCGCTTAGTACGCATGCGCAATGTTCACACTGCGACTGCGCCAAGTAACTTTACTATGAAGAAAGTATTTTTACTCACGGCTTTTTCTTCGCTCCGGCGATCGTAATGTGATTGACAGGAAATGGGTGTTACTGGGCGGAAACACGGCGTTTCAGGGGCGTGTGGCTGAAAACGCTACCGTTTCCGGAAAAAACGCAGGAGTGGCCGGGGAAACGGTGGGAGTGCCTGGGCGAACGCTGGGTGTGTTTGTGACGTCAACCAGGAACGACAAGCACTGAAATGATCGCACAGGCAGAGTAAGTCTGGAGCTACTCTGAAACTGCTAAGTAGTTAGTAATCGCATTATTGCGAATACATCGGTCGCAATTTTAAGAAGCTAAGATTCACTCCCAGTAGGCGGCGGCTTAGCGTGTGTAACTCTGCTAAATTCGCCTTGCGACCGATCAACTCGGAATGAGGGCCAAAGAAAGAAAAAAAAACCACGGTTAGGTGGTATATACAATTATGGACGGGCTGCCGAGTGCCGACACAGAGGTAGCCACAGCCGTGAACTACCGCACTGTACTGTGTCTGCTGCTAATATAGACTGGTTGATAAAGAGATAGTATACTCGTAACTAGTATGTATGTATAAAGAAAGAAAAAAAAAACCACGGTTAGGTGGTATATACAATTATGGACGGGCTGCCGAGTGCCGACACAGAGGTAGCCACAGCCGTGAACTACCGCACTGTACTGTGTCTGCTGCTAATATAGACTGGTTGATAAAGAGATAGTATACTCGTAACTAGTATGTATGTATAAAGAAAGAAAAAAAAACCACGGTTAGGTGGTATATACAATTATGGACGGGCTGCCGAGTGCCGACACAGAGGTAGCCACAGCCGTGAACTACCGCACTGTACTGTGTCTGCTGCTAATATAGACTGGTTGATAAAGAGATAGTATACTCGTAACTAGTATGTATGTATAAAGAAAGAAAAAAAAACCACGGTTAGGTGGTATATACAATTATGGACGGGCTGCCGAGTGCCGACACAGAGGTAGCCACAGCCGTGAACTACCGCACTGTACTGTGTCTGCTGCTAATATAGACTGGTTGATAAAGAGATAGTATACTCGTAACTAGTATGTATGTATAAAGAAAGAAAAAAAAACCACGGTTAGGTGGTATATACAATTATGGACGGGCTGCCGAGTGCCGACACAGAGGTAGCCACAGCCGTGAACTACCGCACTGTACTGTGTCTGCTGCTAATATATAGACTGGTTGATAAAGAGATAGTATACTCGTAACTAGTATGTATGTATAAAGAAAGAAAAAAAAACCACGGTTAGGTGGTATATACAATTATGGACGGGCTGCCGAGTGCCGACACAGAGGTAGCCACAGCCGTGAACTACCGCACTGTACTGTGTCTGCTGCTAATATATAGACTGGTTGATAAAGAGATAGTATACTCGTAACTAGTATGTATGTATAAAGAAAGAAAAAAAAAACACGGTTAGGTGGTATATACAATTATGGACGGGCTGCCGAGTGCCGACACAGAGGTAGCCACAGCCGTGAACTACCGCACTGTACTGTGTCTGCTGCTAATATAGACTGGTTGATAAAGAGATAGTATACTCGTAACTAGTATGTATGTATAAAGAAAGAAAAAAAAACCACGGTTAGGTGGTATATACAATTATGGACGGGCTGCCGAGTGCCGACACAGAGGTAGCCACAGCCGTGAACTACCGCACTGTACTGTGTCTGCTGCTAATATAGACTGGTTGATAAAGAGATAGTATACTCGTAACTAGTATGTATGTATAAAGAAAGAAAAAAAAACCACGGTTAGGTGGTATATACAATTATGGACGGGCTGCCGAGTGCCGACACAGAGGTAGCCACAGCCGTGAACTACCGCACTGTACTGTGTCTGCTGCTAATATAGACTGGTTGATAAAGAGATAGTATACTCGTAACTAGTATGTATGTATGAAGAAAGAAAAAAAACCCACGGTTAGGTGGTATATACAATTATGGACGGGCTGCCGAGTGCCGACACAGAGGTAGCCACAGCCGTGAACTACCGCACTGTACTGTGTCTGCTGCTAATATAGACTGGTTGATAAAGAGATAGTATACTCGTAACTAGTATGACTATAAAGAAAGAAAAAAAAACCACGGTTAGGTGGTATATACAATTATGGACGGGCTGCCGAGTGCCGACACAGAGGCAGCCACAGCCGTGAACTACCGCACTGTACTGTGTCTGCTGCTAATATAGACTGGTTGATAAAGAGATAGTATACTACTAATATTATATATACTGGTGGTCAGGTCACTGGTCACTAGTCACACTGGCAGTGGCACTCCTGCAGCAAAAGTGTGCACTGTTTAATTTTAATATAATATTATGTACTCCTGGCTCCTGCTATAACCTATAACTGGCACTGCAGTGCTCCCCAGTCTCCCCCACAATTATAAGCTGTGTGAGCTGAGCACAGTCAGATATATATATACATTGATGCAGCACACTGGGCTGAGCAGTGCACACAGATATGGTATGTGACTGAGTCACTGTGTGTATCGTTTTTTTCAGGCAGAGAACGGATATATTAAATAAAACAAACAACTGCACTGTCTGGTGGTCACTGTGGTCGTCAGTCACTAAACTCTGCACTCTCTTCTACAGTATCACAGCCTCAGGTCAATCTCTCTCTCTCTCTCTCAACCCTAATCTAAATGGAGAGGACGCCAGCCACGTCCTCTCCCTATCAATCTCAATGCACGTGTGAAAATGGCGGCGACGCGCGGATCCTTATATAGAATCCGAGTCTCGCGAGGATCCGACAGCGTCATGATGACGTTCGGGCGCGCTCGGGTTAACCGAGCAAGGCGGGAGGATCCGAGTCTGCTCGGACCCGTGAAAAAAACATGAAGTTCGTGCGGGTTCGGATTCAGAGAAACCGAACCCGCTCATCTCTATTAGGAATGTGTATTGCAATTGTTTGTTTTAACAAACTTAAGGCATTCATTTCTACATATGTATAGGCGTTCGCACAGGGGGTGCCTGGTGCCCACAGACACCCCCTAATGTCCGGCACCCCCCACACACATGCTACGCCTGCAGCACTGCTGCAGTGACTGCCGAGAGTGTTGATCATTACTGTCCCCGCCACCTGCCACCCGCTGCCCGATCAGGAGGGACTGTCAATTTACTTTAGTACTGGCCGCCAACGCACTGGGTGAACACTGCACTGAAGAAGACGGAACCTTCTCCCGGCTCTGCTTCTTTATGAAATCACGCCGAGTGTCCACCTGCCCGTCTGTGCTCACCTCTCTCTCTCTACTTGTGTTTGCCACACCACATGACAGCGTTCCTAGGACGAGGAGGAATCGGAGGAAGAATAGCGTAAGGGCCACAACTAAGGGGATTGTGTGAGGGGCACTGTTACTATGGGCATTGTGTGAGGGGCACTATTACTATAAGCATTGTGTGATGGGCACTATTGCTATGGGCATTGTGTGAGGTGCACTATTACTATGGGCATTGTGTGAGGGGCACTATTACTATGGGCATTGTATGATGGGCACTATTACTATGGGCATTATGTGAGGGGCACTATTACTATGGGCATTGTGTAAGAGGCACTATTACTATGGGCATTATGTGAGGGGCACTATTACTATTAGCATTGTGTAAGGGGCACTACTATATGGGCATTGTTTAAGGGGCACGCCTACTGTGTGGGCATTGTATAAGTGGCACTACTATTGTGAGGATTGTGTAACTACTACTATGGGCATTGTGTAAGGGGCACAACTGCAGTAAGCATTGTGTAAGGGGAACTACGTGTGGGCATTGTGTAAGGGGCACAACTACATGTGGGCATTGCATGAGGGACACAACTACGTGTTGGCATAGCATAAGGGGCACAACTGCTTGTGGGCATTGTGTAAGGGACACAACTATGTGTTGACATTGCGTAATGGGCACAACTGTGTGTGGGCATTGTGTAAGGGACATGTCAAAGTCAAAAATATTACATACACACCACATACAAACTCCAAACAGATGGGTCTCTGTTCGTGCGTTTTGCACATATACTGTAGCATACGCATTCGCACAGAGAAGCCACAAAGACATATGCAACATATTTATACAACACATAGACAAAACATGTTTAGCATCATTTTGTATTAAATTATATAATAGAGTTTAATATCAAATATATATGTATTATTGGAACGGAACAAGATAAACATATCATGCTTAGTGTCAAAATGATCAGGAGAATATGTGTGCTAATTTGATAGCTATGGGTAGATTGTAGCACATTGCAACGATTAGTTATGATTAAATGTATGAATATGAAGCCACATTCTAAAGTGAACAAAGGATTTCCTGAAAGACAGCATGTGTGCAGAAAGAAACCAGTGGCTAACCCCTATAATTGCATGATCAAACTAGACATTGCTTGCATATGAACTGACCAATAACACATCATGAATGAGAGATCACCCTCCCCTGGACCAATAACAGAAGACTCAGTCCCAGACATGTACCTCCCCCAATACACAGTATATAGGTATTTTCCCTCACCCAGGAAGTTCTGTTAGTTGCTGTTGGTGCAGATTCAAAGATGGAGAGGACTGTGCATTGAGGGACAGGGTGAAGTATGCTGGCTGTAACTGATCCTTATGTAACTATCTGCTTCTTATGTAATTGTAACTCTGTAACCGTATATATACATATTATAACTGAATTATATATTATACATATGTCATTTTGTATGCATACCCTTTTAATATCAAATATATACATCTCTGACCGTTGGACCTCAGCCTACAATGTGTGCGACTGCTTGCTTTCTCTTAAGGGATGTAGTGTTTGCGACGTACAGCGCACTTTTATCGTATATGGTAATAAGATGTGCCTTGCGTCCGCAGTATATATTAATGCTGGCATTTAAATATTTATTAGAGAAATAATCGAAATTTACAGACACAACTACATGTTGGCATTGTGTAAGGGTTGGCATTGTGCAAGGGGCACAACTACTGGGTGGTCATTGTGTAAAGGGCACAACTACGTGTTGGCGTTGTGTAAGGGGCACAACTACATGTTGGCCTTGTGTAAGGGGCACAACTATGTGTTGGCATTGTGTAAGGGACACAACTATGTGTGGGCATTGTGTAACGGGGCACAACTACATGTGGGCATTGTGTAAGGGACCCTACTGCTATGGGCATTGTGTAAGGGGCACTACTATTATGGGCATTGTGTAAGGGACACAACTATGTGTGGACATTGTGCAAGGGGCACAACTGCAGTGTGCATTGTCTAAGGGGAACTGCTATTATGAGCATTGTGTAAGGGGCACTACTACTATGGGTATTGTGTAAGGGGCACAACTACTGTGTGGGCATTATTTAAGAGGCACCACTATTATGGGTATTGTGTAAGGGGCATTACTACTGTCGGCATTGTGTAAGGGGCACTGCTATTGTGGGAATTGTATAAGGGACACAACTACTATCGGCATTGTGTAAGGGGCACAACTACTGTCTGGGCATTGTGCAAAGGGGCACAACTACTGTCTTGGCAATGCGTAAGGGGCACAACTAGTATGTGGGCATTGTGTAATGGGCACAATTACAGTGGGCATCGTGTAACTAGCACAACTATGGCCATTGTGTAAGGGGCACTACTACTGTGGGCATTGTGTGTAAGCGGCACTGGACACAGAATGAAGGGAGGTGGAGACTGAAAGACGCAAAGTGAAGAGGGCAGACTGAGAGACAGAGTGAAGGGTAGGAGGCTGAAAGACACAGAATGAAGGGAGCAGTCTAAGAGACAATGTAAAGGGTGGGAGGCTGAAAGATGCAGAATGAAGGGAGAGAGGCACAGAGTGAAGGGGGGACTGAGAGGCACAGAGAGAAGGGGGAGACTGAGAAACACAAAATGAGGTGGATTGTGAGAGATACGTTGCAGTGAGATGATGGTGTGGATGAGAGATCAAGCAGGGAGGACATGATGGTGGGGGTGAGAGACGATGCAGGGAGGGGAGCTGATGGTGTGGCTGAGAGATACAGCCAGGAGATGAGGGTGTGGCTGAGAGACATAGGGAAGAGATGATTGTGCGGCTGAGATATGGAGGGGGCAGAAGATGACACAAGTCTTGTTGAACTTCTGTTACATGATGATGATCTTGGTTATATTCATATACAGGGCTGTTTCTGGCCAATTTGGCTCCCAGTGCGAGATTTAAAAATGCGCCCCCCATGACATAAAAAAATTTGCCCCCCCCCCCCCCCCCCCCCACACACACACACACACCTAGATGGAAAAAAAGAACTTGTGCGCGCACCCGGCAAGGGTGTGTGGCCTCATCTAAATGGGTGTGTCCTCATTTAAATGGGCATGGCCTCGTCTGTAAAGACTACCTCACAATCCAGTTTTTGACCCTGCTCCAACAGATCACGACCACCACAGGAAAAAAAAATTCTACAATATTAAGCCCCACACAGTGATGCCCCTGCACCATATTATGCCACACACCGCAATGCCCTTGATACATTAAATCCCCACACTACGGCAGGCAAGAGTCCCCATTTCACACATTACGGCAGGTGTCCCCATTTTACACATTGAGGGAGAGAGAGAGAGAGAATACTTACAGAGGCGATTACCGCTCTTTGGCCCGCCTCACCAGTCGCTCCTTGCGCCGGCCTTTCCCTCTTCCTAACTTGGATCCCCCTCTGTACTCCGCTCGGGGGGGGGGGGAGTTTCGCGGAGTGACGGGGTTGCGTTGTGACGTAACGACGCAACCGTGTCATTCCGTGAAACTCTGCCCCCCGAGCGGGTTACTCGGGGAGAAATAGGAGGGGGAAGCAGGGAGCCACAGTTAGTACCGCGGCGGGCGCCCAGTGCGGTTGCACTGCTCGCCTGCCCCAAGAAACGGCCCTGTTCATATACAAACAGGCACCTTCCGGACCATACAATTTACTACATGAATAGTGATTATAGACTGAAGATTGTCACACACCAGAGGCGGCGTTCGCCGCGCTTACCCCTGCGTGTCTGCTGGTCGGTGTTGCGGCCTCTGCCTTCGGTGGGCCACGGGCTCCGGCGTCTGGCTGGCGCGGCTCCCGGCGGTTCTCCGGGGCATGGGCGCCGCCATGACACCCGTCTTCACGTGGATAAGGGGCGGGTGACGTCATCTGACTGCTCCGCCAATCCAGCTGTGGCGGGGAATTCAAAGTCTGACGCCGGACGGAGCCTCAGTGTTTGAGTATCGTCTTACCCAGACGTAGATGCCAGCGCTCTTGTTCCCGGCAAGGATCTCTGCAATTGTACTCCAGTGTCTCCGGCATTTCCAGTCTGTCAGTTCGCTGCACCAGTTCCAGTGTACTCAGCGGCCGGTATATTTCTCCGCGGTCCAGCCACCAGTACTCCTAGGAATCAGCGTGGCTGCGGGCCTTAATCACCGTTCACAAGTTCTACAGAATAACAGCATCTAAAACCCCTGCACTTCAGTTCCTCACATCATCAGCGTCTCAGTCACCGTTCACAAGTTCTACAGAATAACAGCGTCTAAAACCCCTGCACTTCAGTTCCTCACATCATCAGCGTCTCAGTCACCGTTCACAAGTTCTACAGAATAACAGCGTCTAAAGCCCCTGCACTCCAGTTCCTCATATCATCAGCGTCTCAGTCACCGTTCACAAGTTCTACAGACTAACAGCGTCTAAAACCCCTGCACTTCAGTTCCTCACAACATCAGCGTCTCAGTCACCATTCTCAAGTTCTACAAAACAACAGCGTCTAAAACCCCTGCACTCCAGTTCTTCACATCATCAGCGTCTCTGTCACCGCTCACAAGTTCTATATCCATTTGTGCCTTTATAAGTTATCAGTGACTTTTGAACATCACCCACAGTTTCCTCAGTTACCAGCATCTCTGACCCTGCTCATAAAACCCCTCAGTGGGTCTGGACATTTCCCACATTTATTCCGTTTATCATTTGACTTTAAGTTGTTTTTCCCTGCAATAAAACTCTTCAGTATTTCATCAAACTCCACTGTCAGCATCCTGTATGAGGAAGTCCTATATTAGGCCTCCCCTTTTCTGGCTCAGTTGTGGTTCCTCTTCCCAACCATCGGAAGAATCCCCGAGTTCACAACACCCTCAGTCTAGGCCAGTGACAAAGATGCTCTCTGCCCAGGGAGGGCATTTCTTCAGAGGTTCCCTGTTATAAGAAACCACCATATAGGTAAGGTGCATATGGAATAGAAAGGAATGCTCCAAGAGTGATGAGAAACAGATGGCATGTCATATTGACACGCCATTTGCAGTGGCCACGCCTCTTGCGGTATGTGATTTATATTGGATTGAGTGTCAATAGGCGGTGCTAGACACACCCAGTAAGTGGTGCTAACCACACCCCTCCGATGGTGCACCCCCTAATAAAATATTATGCGTACGCCTATGAATATATGGAAGTACTACGGTAAGCCAGACTCAGTATGTAATAAATTCTCAGCCTACTGAGCCTAGATTACTAAACATACAGCTAAAGGTATGCAAATTTCTCAAGGGAATTGTAGAGAAATTTTCTTCAGCAAAATCCATTACAGTATACTTACTAGGGTATTCAATTATCCGCAAATTCTCAGCAATTTTTCAACCGAAAATTTTTCGCGGCAATCGGGCGAAAATTGCAGCGAAAACGCTCCGTTTTTCGACCTATTTAATTCCAAACGGGTTTCACGTGAAAATTCTTGCAGTGAAAAGTGCAGGTGAAAATGGGGAAATCAGCCTGTACCCCAAAAAATGCTAAAAACTAACATAGGAAAACAGAAGAGAAGTGTATTAGAGATCACATTAGAGAGTTTTTGGGGACTTAAATTGTGTGAAATGGCTGTTATATGCATTTTTTTAAAAATGCATAAAAATTATAGAAAGCAAGTTTTTTTGAGCAAAATAAATGCTCTCATTAAATTTGGGGTACATGAAAATGGGTATAAGTATATATTTGGGTCATTTTAGGGTACTTTAAAAAAAAGTGGAAACAGACTGATTACTCCCATCTGCAAGCCTAAAAACACCTGTCCCACTCATAAAGCATCCCAATATACCTGTCCCATACCTTGAACCCAAATTTCCATCACTTTGTACTTTTTCACCCCAAAAATTACGTCATTATTGGCCAATTAAAAATAATTAAAAATTAAGGGGGGTGTCCCAGGAGTTCTGTACCATATCCAAACATTTTTACCTTAAAATAGTGACTTTTCTCAACTTTTCACCTGCTTCAGAGTAGGTGAAGTGAAATTAGTGAAAAAATGATCACCGATAAATTTTCCAGGAAAATTGAATAGGCTGTAATTGCGTTTCGCGGGAAAAGTCCGGTTTTACCCCTTAAACTGTTTGCTACAATGATAACTAAAACATTGACTAATATTAGACTAAAATGAAAACTGAGATCCACTAACTAAATCTTGACTAAAACATAGCAAAAGAAAAAGACTAAAATGTGACTTAAAATGTAAGTGATTAAGACTAAAACTAAATTGAAAATCCCTGTCAAAATGAACACTGTTGTAAACTAACACAGAAAAAGACATTATTCTGAAGTTTTGATTGTTTTAAAATAATAAATGTAATGTAGAGTTTTTCTTACTGAACCTGTTAACAATCTCCCACAATATAACAGTAGTAGAAATTAAGTTGTGGAGCCTTTATTAAAATGGTGGTTGCTCACTGCTGCCAATATATAAAATGCAGAGACATGGGTGAGGTGAGGCAGAGCCTTTCCTGTTATGCTAACGTATACATCAGAAGTTTGACTATATAAAGTATATGAAAAATACAAAGAATATATTAGAAATATCTTCTTTGTATTATTCTACTCATTTTTATAGTCAAAACTCTGGAGTAAAAAGTCTATGGCAGGTGAGACATTGTCTCCCTTGCCCACTTTGTCTGCATATCTCTTCTCAAAACTCGACAAATTTCCAGCAGTATATACTGCTGCACCTGTGTATAATGCCCAGATGAACCCGTTGGATCTTATATTGTGTGTAAATGTGGCTCTGGTAATAACCAGTGCCTCCTAAGCAGGCTTGGACTGGCCCACAGGGGTGCAGGGGAAATCAATAGTGATGTGCACCTGAAATTTTTCGGGTTTTGGTTTTGGGTTCGGTTCCGTGGCCGTGTTTTGGGTTCGGACGCGTTTTGGCAAAACCTCACCGAATTTTTTTTGTCGGATTCGGGTGTGTTTTTCAAAAGACCCTAAAAAACAGCTTAAATCATAGAATTTGGGGGTCATTTTGATCCCATAGTATTATTAACCTCAATAACCATAATTTCCACTAATTTTCAGTCTATTCTGAACACCTCACACCTCACAATATTATTTTTAGTCCTAAAATTTGCACCGAGAACGCTGGATGGCTAAGCTAAGCGACCCTAGTGGCCGACACAAACACCTGGCCCATCTAGGAGTGGCACTGCAGTGTCAAGCAGGATGGCCCTTCAAAAAAATACTCCCCAAACAGCACATGACGCAAAGAAAAAAAGAGGCGCAATGAGGTAGCTGTGTGACTAAGCTAAGCGACCCTAGTGGCCGACACAAACACCTGGCCCATCTAGGAGTGGCACTGCAGTGTCACGCAGGATGGCCCTTCAAAAAAATACTCCACAAACAGCACATGACGCAAAGAAAAATGAAAGAAAAAAGAGGTGCAAGATGGAATTGTCCTTGGGCCCTCCCACCCACCCTTATGTTGTAAAAACAGGACATGCACACTTTAACAAACCCATCATTTCAGCGACAGGGTCTGCCACACGACTGTGACTGAAATGACTGGTTGGTTTGGGCCCCCACCAAAAAAGAAGCAATCAATCTCTCCTTGCACAAACTGGCTCTACGGAGGCAAGATGTCCACCTCATCATCATCGTCCGATTCATCACCCCTTTCACTGTGTACATCCCCCTCCTCACAGATTATTAATTCGTCCCCACTGGAATCCACCATCTCAGGTCCTCGTATACTTTCTGGAGGCAATTGCTGCTGGTGAATGTCTCCTTGGAGGAATTGATTACAATTCATTTTAATGAACATCATCTTCTCCACATTTTCTGGAAGTAACCTCGTACGCCGATTGCTGACAAGGTGAGCGGCGGCACTAAACACTCTTTCGGAGTACACACTGGAGGGAGGGCAACTTAGGTAGAATAAAGCCAGTTTGTGCAAGAGCCTCCAAATTGCCTCTTTTTCCTGCCAGTATACGTATGGACTGTCTGACGTGCCTACTTGGATGCGGTCACTCATATAATCCTCCACCATTCTTTCAATGGTGAGAGAATCATATGCAGTGACAGTAGACGACTTGTCAGTAATCGTTGGCAGGTCCTTCAGTCCGGACCAGATGTCAGCATCAGCAGTCGCTCCAGACTGCCCTGCATCACCGCCAGCGGGTGGGCTCGGAATTCGTAGCCTTTTCATCGTACCCCCAGTTGCAGGAGAATGTGAAGGAGGAGATGTTGACGGGTCGCGTTCCGCTTGACTTGACAATTTTGTCACCAGCAGGTCTTTGAACCTCTGCAGACTTGTGTCTGCCGTAAAGAGAGATCCAAGGTAGGTTTTAAATCTAGGATCGAGCACGGTGGCCAAAATGTAGTGCTCTGATTTCAACAGATTGACCACACGTGAATCCTGGTTAAGCGAATGAAGGGCTCCATCCACAAGTCCCACATGCCTAGTGGAATCGCTCTGTTTTAGCTCCTCCTTCAATGCCTCCAGTTTCTTCTGCAAAAGCCTGATGAGGGGAATGACCTGACTCAGGCTGGCAGTGTCTGAACTGACTTCGCGTGTGGCAAGTTCTAAAGGTTGCAGAACCTTGCACAACGTTGAAATCATTCTCCACTGCGCTTGAGACAGGTGCATTCCACCTCCTTTGCCTATATCATGGCAAGATGTATAGGCTTGAATGGCCTTTTGCTGCTCCTCCATCCTCTGAAGCATATAGAGGGTTGAATTCGACCTCGTTACCACCTCTTGCTTCAGATGATGGCAGGGCAGGTTCAGGTGTTTTTGGTGGTGCTCCAGTCTTCTGTACGCGGTGCCTGTACGCCGAAAGTGGCCCGCAATTCTTCTGGCCACCGACAGCATCTCTTGCACGCCCCTGTCGTTTTTTAAATAATTCTGCACCACCAAATTCAAGGTATGTGCAAAACATGGGACGTGCTGGAATTTGTTCAGATGTAATGCACTCACAATATTGCTGGCATTGTCCGATGTCACAAATCCCCAGGAGAGTCCAATTGGGGAAGCCATTCTGCGATGATCTTCCTCAGTTGCCGTAAGAGGTTTTCAGCTGTGTGCCTATTCTGGAAAGCGGTGATACAAAGCGTAGCCTGCCTAGGAACGAGTTGGCATTTGCGAGATGCTGCTACTGGTGCCGCTGCTGCTGTTCTTGCAGCGGGAGGCAATACATCTACCCAGTGGGCTGTCACAGTCATGTAGTCCTGAGTCTGCCCTGCTCCACTTGTCCACATGTCCGTGGTTAAGTGGACATTGGGTACAACTGCATTTTTTAGGACACTGGTGAGTCTTTTTCTGACGTCCGTGTACATTCTCGGTATCGCCTGCCTAGAGAAGTGGAACCTAGATGGTATTTGGTAACGGGGGCACACTACCTCAAGAAATTGTCTAGTTCCCTGTGAACTAACGGCGGATACCAGACGCACGTCTAACACCAACATAGTTGTCAAGGCCTCAGTTATCCGCTTTGCAACAGGATGACTGCTGTGATATTTAATCTTCCTCGCAAAGGACTGTTGGACAGTCAATTGCTTACTGGAAGTAGTACAAGTGGTCTTCCGACTTCCCCTCTGGGATGACGATCGACTCCCAGCAGCAACAACAGCAGCGCCAGCAGCAGTAGGCGTTACACTCAAGGATGCATCGGAGGAATCCCAGGCAGGAGAGGACTCGTCAGACTTGCCAGTGACATGGCCTGCAGGACTATTGGCTTTCCTGGGTAAGGAGGAAATTGACACTGAGGGAGTTGGTGGTATGGTTTGCGTGAGCTTGGTTACAAGAGGAAGGGATTTACTGGTCAGTGGACTGCTTCCGCTGTCGCCCAAAGTTTTTGAACTTGTCACTGACTTATTATGAATGCGCTGCAGGTGACGTATAAGGGAGGATGTTCCGAGGTGGTTAGCGTCCTTACCCCTACTTATTACAGCTTGACAAAGGCAACATACGGCTTGACACCTGTTGTCCGCATTTCTGTTGAAATACTTCCACACTGAAGAGCTGATTTTTTTTGGTATTTTCACCAGGCATGTCAATGGCCATATTCCTCCCACGGACAACAGGTGTCTCCCCGGGTGCCTGACTTAAACAAACCACCTCACCATCAGAATCCTCCTTGTCAATTTCCTCCCCAGCGCCAGCAACACCCATATCCTCATCCTGGTGTACTTCAACACTGACATCTTCAATTTCACTATCAGGAACTGGACTGCGGGTGCTCCTTTCAACACTTGCAGGGGGCGTGCAAATGGTGGAAGGCGCAAGCTCTTCCCGTCCAGTGTTGGGAAGGTCAGGCATCGCAACCGACACAATTGGACTCTCCTTTGGGATTTGTGATTTCGAAGAACGCACAGTTCTTTGCTGTGCTTTTGCCACAAGTCTTTTCTTTTTTCTAGCGAGAGGACGAGTGCTTCCATCCTCATGTGAAGCTGAACCACTAGCCATGAACATAGGCCAGGGCCTCAGCCGTTCCTTGCCACTCCGTGTCGTAAATGGCATATTGGCAAGTTTACGCTTCTCCTCAGACGCTTTTAATTTTGATTTTTGGGTCATTTTTTTACTGATCTTTTGTGTTTTGGATTTTACATGCTCTGTACTATGACATTGGGCATCGGCCTTGGCAGACGACGTTGATGGCATTTCATCGTCTCGGCCATGACTAGTGGCAGCAGCTTCAGCACGAGGTGGAAGTGGATCTTGATCTTTCCCTATTTTTTTAACCTCCACATTTTTGTTCTCCATATTTTGCGCACAACTAAAAGCCACCACAGGTATACAATGTAGATGGATGGATAGTATAGTATTACTTATACTTATGGACGACGAGTGACGACACAGAGGTAGGTACAGCCGTGGCCTACCGTACTGCTGCTTAGTGCTTATATATAAATATAATATACTGTATAATGGACCTGGTGGACAGTGTCAGCAGCAGACTGCTAAACTAGTATGAAGAAAGAAAAAAAAAACACCACAGGTATACAATGTAGATGGATGGATAGTATAGTATTACTTATACTTATGGACGACGAGTGCACTGACGACACAGAGGTAGGTACAGCCGTGGCCTACCGTACTGCTGCTTAGTGCTTATATATAAATATAATATACTGTGTGTATAACGGACCTGGTGGACAGTGTCAGCAGACTGCTAAACTAGTATGAAGAAAGAAAAAAAAACCACCACAGGTATACAATGTAGATGGATGGATAGTATAGTATTACTTATACTTATGGACGACGAGTGCACTGATGACACAGAGGTAGGTACAGCCGTGGCCTACCGTACTGCTGCTTAGTGCTTATATATAAATATAATATACTGTATAACGGACCTGGTGGACAGTGTCAGCAGACTGCTAAACTAGTATGAAGAAAGAAAAAAAAACCACCACAGGTATACAATGTAGATGGATGGATAGTATAGTATTACTTATACTTATGGACGACGAGTGCACTGACGACACAGAGGTAGGTACAGCCGTGGCCTACCGTACTGCTGCTTAGTGCTTATATATAAATATAATATACTGTGTGTATAACGGACCTGGTGGACAGTGTCAGCAGACTGCTAAACTAGTATGAAGAAAAAAAAAAACACCACAGGTATACAATGTAGATGGATGGATAGTATAGTATTACTTATACTTATGGACGAGTGATGACACAGAGGTAGGTACAGCCGTGGCCTACCGTACTGCTGCTTAGTGCTTATATATAAATATAATATACTGTATAACGGACCTGGTGGACAGTGTCAGCAGCAGACTGCTAAACTAGTATGAAGAAAGAAAAAAAAACACCACAGGTATACAATGTAGATGGATGTATAGTATTACTTATACTTATGAACGACGAGCGACGAGTCGACACAGAGGTAGGTACAGCCGTGGCCTACCGTACTGCTGCTTAGTGCTTAATTATATATATAATATACTGTATAACGGACCTGGTGGACCAGAGCCGGCCATAGGCATAGGCAAACTAAGCAATTGCCTAGGGCATTTGATATGCCTAGGGGCATCAGCAGCTTCTGCTGATTAAAATGATATACGGCATGCCTATATACTGTGTGTAGCATTTCATATGCAGATACAGCCACAGTCTCACACAGTATATAGACATGCTGCATATCATTTTAATCAGCAGAAGCTGCTTGTGCATCCTAGCCACATAGTAATGCAAATAAGATGCACTTTCATAAACAAAAGTCACCTGACGTTAGCATTGAGGCAAAATTAATGAGGACACATCTGTATCCAAGCAGAGGCAGAGGTCACAGTGTTAGTGGCACTGTGAGAGCTGTGTGCATGTGAGTGGGTTGGTTGTGCAGTAGTGTTTGGAATATGTGTAAGGAGCATTATGTGTGTCATGTAAAAATGCATTAATAATGTGCAACATATGTGTAAGGGGCACTGTGTGTGTCATTATGTGTATAAGGGCATTAATAATGTGTGGCATATGTGTAACAGGGTACTACTGTATGTGTATTATTATGTGTATAGGGGCACTAATAATGCGCAGCAAATGTGTATGGGGCACTATGTTTGTCATTATGTGCATAAGGGCATTAATAATGTGAAGCATATGTGTAAGGGACATTATGTGTAAAAGGGCATTAATAAAGGTTGTCATAATGTGTAAGGTGCATTGTTTATAAGGACATTAATAAGGTGTCTTATATGTGTAAGGGGCATTACTGTGTGGAATGTGTATAAATGCATTAATAATGTGTGGCATTATGTGTATAAGGTGCTCTACTGTGTGGTATTATGTGTATAAATGCATTACAAATGTTTGGCATTATGTGTATAAGGTGCTCTACTGTGTGGTGTAACATATAGAAAGGGCACTACTGTGTCATCTAATGTGAATAAAGAGCAATAGGGTGTGGTGTAACGTGAATAAAGAGCATTTCAGTGTGATGTAATGTGAATAAGGGGCTCTACTGTGAGGAGTAATGTTTATAAGGAAAAGTGGTACTACTGTGTGATGTAATATGAATTATGGACACTATCGCATGATCAAATGTGAATAAAGTTGCACAACTATGTGGCGTAATTGGAATTGGCGTCATTGTGTGGCCATGCCCCTTGCCAGCAAAAACACACCCCTTTTTGGGCTGTGCGCCAAATGTACGAACTGTTCCTATTTAAAATATAGGGGGTACAAACACCACAATAAGGACTGCTATGGGTGGGGGGTGATGGTGCTGGGAAAGAGGTGCAGGGTCAGAGGCGGAACCAGCGGTGGTACTAGGGGGCACCAGCCAAAATCTTGCCTAGGGCATCATATTGGTTAGGGCCGGCTCTGTGGTGGACACTGCAGTGTCAGCAGACTGCTAAACAAACTAGCATGAAGAAAGAAAAGAAAAAAACACCACAGTGTTTTTCAGGCAGACAAACGTATACTGGACTGGTGGTCACTGTCAGCAAAACTGTGCACTGTACTCCTGCTATAACTGCTCCCCAGTCCCCACAATTAGGCAGTGTGAGCAGTGCACTCAGCACAGATATATCATGCAGCAGTGCAGCACACTGAGTGAGCACAGATATGGTGGAGCGTTTTTTTTCAGGCAGAGAAACAACGGATTAAACTCAAAACCGTGCACTGTACTCCCTAACAGCTGCTCCCCGTCCCCAATCCTCCCCACAATTATAACTAACTAAGTTCTAATATAATGCAATGGACTCGGAGAGGAAGCCAGCCACGTCCTCTCCCTATCAATCTCAATGCACGTGTGAAAATGGCGGCGACGCGCGGCTCCTTATATAGAATCCGAGTCTCGCGAGAATCCGACAGCGGGATGATGACGTTCGGGCGCGCTCGGGTTAACCGAGCAATGCGGGAGGATCCGAGTCGCTCGGACCCGTGTAAAAAAAAGGTGAAGTTCGGGCGGGTCGGATTCCGAGGATCCGAACCCGCTCATCACTAGAAATCACTGGTGGGCTCCACTGCCTTGGGGCTCATCTCCTGCTCTAAGGATCAGGTTCCATACTGTGCACTTGAATTATACATCACACATATGTTACCTTATACTGGACAATGGTGTATTTCATGTCGACCTTTTGACATGTCGACCTAGTACAGGTCGACCTAATGATCATGTCGACCTAGTTACCCTGTCAACCTAACGCATGCCAACCTATCGTGGTCAACCAAATGACTGTCGACCTAAATTGGGTCGATCTAACGACCGCATACCATTTTCTACAGTGCATTGCTGTTATTAATCTGGTACATTATCATGCATGCAGCAGCTGAATTTACTGTATATATTTATGAAGGGGCCCAGACGTTGCACTCTCTAATCATTGGTCAAACCAATGAGGTGGCAGGCCACACCCCTAAACATGGGCCCCTACCACTGCATTCCCCTGGTGGGCCCTACATGCCCCAGTCCGTCACTGCTCCTAAGCCATTTACCTCTCCACATGTCCCTGAAAATGGTCTTCTTTGCAAAATGCTGCTTCACTTACACTTCAGGGTAGAAAGTCCTTATTATATGACTGGGAAATCTGTAGCAGGTCTCCCATGACAAGCAATATAAATAGATTCTTGCATAACGTATGAAATAGTAATTGTGATCCATTTTGTATTAGATCCATTAATATTGCATTTAAAAAAAAATTTTTTTTTCCTGGTACAGTCAAAATGAAAATTGTTTAGGTCATTTAGGGTGAAGTCTGAAATATAAGTTATTGATAAATGAAACGATAATTCCATCTTTAAAAAATATCTCCCAATTTCAATTTGACAGTACTGTATTGTGGACCTAAGAATTTGTAGAATTTATGAAAATGGTTGTGATTTTGCTCCATTTGTTTGAGCATAATTCAAATTAGGCCCTGCTTTCCATGTATAGCAAATTCAAAATTTGTGAGTTGTTTTTATAGACCACTGCAACTCCAACCAGCAACTCCAGTCTTGTCTCATTGATTGGACTCCAGGTTAGCAATCTCTTATTGTAATTAGCTTTTTTAGAAGTCATTAGTCCAGGGGTTACCACATTTTTTCTGTTCGGAGAGCAGCACTCTGTGCTGTCTTCTTTGCTGCATACACTCCAAGCACAAGGACCCATTGTCTGCAGGGAAGCGCAACCTCCAAACTACTGCACTAGTGACAGCAGCTGTTCATTATCAGCAGTTGGGGAAGGTGAGTAGCAAAAAGCAGCACATACAGATCCACTCTCTGGATCTTCCTGCAGCATTACACTCACTCTGTTCAGCGCCCACTGCCAGACTGATTGCAATCCTGCACATGTGCACAAATCAGGAAGAGGGCTTCTAGAGACTTCTAGTTCATTTAAGCAAAATGTAATGTCTATCCTTGTGACTTAGTTGAAGATCAAATCACATTTTATAACCAAGGCATATTTGCAGAAATTATGGGTTTTGTGCATATTGTGTGGTTGGTAAGCGACTTCCTGTACTTGTATTTGCTGTCTCAGTATTTTTCTAATAAAGGGGCTCATTTATCAAGGCGTTTTAGCTTAAAACTCGTTGTGTATGATAAATGGTACTCCAGCCAATCAGCTCCCAGCTGTCAAACACATGACAGTTAGAAGCTGATTGGCTAGAGCACCAATTATCATAAGCAACAAGTTTTAAATAGCTAAAACTCACTTATAAATGGGCCCACAATATTAAGACATGATTATATACAGTATTAAAGGAATTTATGTAATATCGAACTTGGTTTAGCGTCTATTCAACATGTCAATGTTTGAGATAGCAGATCAGCGCACTAATACTCTAATTTATCTGAGACTCAACTAATTGGGAAAAGAGTATATTCTAGCAAAATCAATTGGGTCCCTGGATCATTAAATGACATTTTGATAGAATGAGTTGGACATCAGTGAGTGAATTGTGCTTTATTGTATTCAACCACCAGGTCGGAAATTAGTGAGACTGGTTTCCAAATGATTTCTCTCCAGTGGTCTGGTATATACACTTTCACTATCAATAAGAATGTTGACAGTTATGGAATTCTCATTCTCTCTGTACGCTGTTAATTCATAGAGAAAAACAGAATGATCTCTCCTAAAGATTTAATAAAGGATTATATGGTGAATAAGAAAAAAAACACCCAATGAATATTATTTGAAAATTAGAAATGAGAAAATGCATGTGAATAGCATATATAAGCATTATGTAGTGCAATTATTCCTAGTGCTCCTATTTTAGCCTATCTGTTTCTTTTCTGAGTTTAAATCGTTACCCAATACACAAGACGTCACACTCATTCAAGTACCTATTTCACTGGACATGACTGTAGCAGTAGCTTCCCAGATACTGTAGCTAGCCTGCATGTATGTGCGTGTGTATACATGTACATGTACGTGTGTGTGCGCGTGCGTGTATGTCTCTAACTCTCTCTCTCTATATATATATATTGATAAAGCTAAATATTTATCTTATATAAAACCCTTTATGAGGTCTAAGAACACTGTACGCTATTGACGTATGGAGTACCGTAAGGGTACGCTCGTTGCGTAACAATCGCTTAGCCGTGGTCGAGACGCTCAAGCGTCACGTTCACTCACGGCCAAGAGATCACAGGCAGGCACGCTATTGGCTGCTGACTAACGTAATGATTCGCTATAGCGTAGCGGCCGCTCGGGACCACGAGGAGATCACCATCGGCGCAGACGCTCACAATGTTAAACCTTTATATCTAAACCATAAACAATGTAATATGCTGTAAAACCTTAGTGTAGAGATAGGGTGTAGATGCAACACAGTGTAACCTTATTAACTTAAAAGCTGTTTGAGCGTCACCGACGCTCAGAGAATACTTAACACTATAAGAAATACACAGATACCTGGGCTTAGGGTCCAACGCCTAATATATATATATTATGAATGTTATACTTGCAAAAGAATTAATACAATACAAGTCATACACTACAATATAACATAGACTACCTAACCAGATAACTACACAGGAAATACAATACAATACTATTACGTTTAAGAGATTACGAGAGAAAGAGGAGAAGAGAGAGATATGGCCCATAATAACAAGAAAGACAATATGATTGCGGAGAAAACTTACGCATAAAGGAAACGATCGCATGCGCCTCTGGACATCCAGCTCCCGATTTTCAGCAATGATAACCGTTGAAGAGTGAGCTGGATGTGATCGGCATGTCTATTTATGTCCCACACACAATACAATTCAATGGTCCCTACAATCTCATTGTTCATTGGACACAGGAATTCCTCCCCGCATTATAACAAGAGGTCATAGGTTGATTCATACAGGTGGGCTGTGACGATTTCCAACTGCTCAGGTGGGTGGGAAACTAGGTTTCCCGCCGCATGGATAAGTAAGTGCAAATAATAGTAAATGGACATAAACTTCTTATGTCCATAACTATTCGCACGAGCGACCAATCCGCTTCAAACCAACACCGGAATATTGCTAATTAAATACTCTTCCGATGGATACTAAACACCACTGTATTACTCCTGTCTGACCCTTCGTATCAAACAAAGAGGGATTTCTCTGTCCATGAACATGCTACATTAACCAAACTTTCAGAATCTATCAAAGGGACCATGATCTACAAAATACATTATATGGTGAAAATATGTAACGATTGAGTCGCACGCTACGAACACATGAACTCTACCGTAAATGCACATACCGCGCGCCCGCGGGTGCCCGCAACAGCGAGTATGCGCACGCACGGGAGAGCGCACGCATGCGCAGCGCAGACCTGTATGAGGTGCAAATATGGCAGTGTGCATCGTGATATTTTTCTGACTTTGACAGTCCACCCTTTGGCAGTCAACAATAACTGCCACTTCCTAAAACATTTCAAAAAGAGAAAAATATATGTCAGGGGTTAATACATTTACATGGTTGGGTAGGGGAGGAGAGGAGAAGGTAGGAAAAGGGTATGACCTAGTGAGATAGCAGAAGCATGTGTGTATGAATCCGTGCTTGGGGGTCATGTATCATCGTGCCGTACGTGTTTTAAATCAAGCTTCGAGGCATTGCGAAGTATACATTTGAATTCCTTCTTATCCCGTGGTACGGGTCTGTGGATGGGCTGTCAAACTTTACCGAGCTCTTTTCGGATTTTGGTTGTAACAAAATGGGGAGCACATTTTAGTTGATGATACATGAATGGGGGAATATGTGATTGCTGATATCTGTGCCTGTATTCCCTATACTATGTGTGTAATTACCTGAAGGTTGTAGAGATGAAGAAAAGACATAATTACGGTAAATGCAGTTGTATTCTATGTCAGGTAAATGAACATTTGTCGGTTGAAGTCTTGTTCGGTGTCTGTTGAATGCAGTCTTCTTTGTGCTTTTGCCAAAAGGCGTGTGGGCAAAAAGCTATGTCAATGTCCATAGACTTACAAAAGTGTTGGGCTAGCGTAATTTTAAAATTTCTAGGGAAACTGGGGGTCTATGGCAAAGTTCATCAAATCTCTGTGTATAAGGTTGTCAAAACTTCTTCTTTAATCCATCCGTCGTCTGTATACAGGGTCATCAAATTCCTTGTCAAAAGTGGGTCTTTTTACCTTGGAGAAAACGGAAAAACAGGTGAAAGAAACGGACCGTAGAAATCGCATTTTCATCACATCATTGTTTCTACATTTGGGTCATAAATCAAATCCATTGGAATTACAATTTCCTCACTCCTTAAACTCATCACCCTGGTACTTCGTTTACACTTCGTTAAAGCCTGACCGCATCTAAATATCAAGCCAATCGTTATGATAACACCTAAGATACATAGGAGAAACTTCCCAACATCCATTATGACTCCTTGAGCCCATTCTCCTAAACCGGAGAACCAATTTCGCGGGTTCAACCATGACACCCAACCAGTCAGCTCATTACTCACAGCAGCAAGGGTGAGATTGTGTCTCCTGCGAAATTCCCACTTCAATTGGAGAATATCGTCCATCTTTTGGTCTATGACCTCGACCGGGTCCTCGGTACTATTTGTAATATATGTGCAACATTTCACGCCGTACTGCGTTGCCAGTGTGACACAATATCCACCTGTTACTGCTGTGAGATAATTGAGAATCATTCTATGCTGAACTAGTTCTGTTTTATAAGCTTGAAGTTCTCTTCCAGTATACCTAAACGTGTCATCATACATTTCTGTGATATTGTCTAACAAATTTGCGAGCGCAGATATGTATTTATAATTCAACACTCCTCTGGCAGTGCGAGTGAAATCTAACGCGATTAGAACCTGAATCCCGGTGGATTCATGGATCATGTCAGAGGCCGGATGCTCTGTTCTTTTTATCAGGTGCCATTTAACTACGTGCTCGTAATGGGTATGAGTATAAGGAGCTTGGGCAACACGGTGTATATCTTTCATTTTGGCATGTGATACAGTCATTACTTCAGGCAGTACTTTTCCAATATAACACAATCCTTCAGAGTTTGGGGCAAGCCACTTATACGCCTTCCTCCCGCATATGAAATATGCATCATCGGGGAGAACATATGGGACGGAGTAGGACATAACCATATTACACATCTTCCATGTGAAATCTCCTAACCCTAATTCTCCCATCTGTCTAGTACACGTATCAGCTTGTACGATATGTGCACAGTATCCTGGTGATACCTCTCCAACTCTCGTAATCCTATTTCCTAGGGTATACCTATATCGGAAAGATTTTCCTCTACTGGCTATGTGGCGTATAAGTTCTGTATCTGTCGGCATTCTATCTGCTCTATATGAAAAGGTCATGGTTTGGTTACTCCATGACACTTCCCAATTTCCCGGCTTTCGGGGATTGGAAATGGTAAAACATATGAGGGATCTATCCACATGATATTGGTGGAGCTTCAAACTAGGAGGACTGGAGATATTAAACCTCCTGTCCACCGGCCTCCCACCACTTAGCTCAAGTACCTCCCCTATCGTTAAAGGAAATGGTACTAGTCCTGATTTGCTATGACCTTGAGGTACTTGAGAGCATACCCAACAATCTGTTTGATTTAACACACTACCCACTAAGGAGTGATAGTCACTCAAGGGATGCCGGTCCATGTGGATATTAAAACTGGATTGGCATTTCTTGATGCACCCATCCTCAACCACATTGTCACAGAGCCTACAGATACAGTTTTCTTCAGCTAACAATCCTTCACAATTCCTTCTATGGTCAATGCTATCGGATCGTTTTCTGATACTCGCCTTTGCTTGTTGATTATGTTGTTCTCGGAAAACTACGCCTCCATCTCTGTCATCAGAACCCATTCCAGAACCTCTCTCGAACTCCATGGTACTCTCGCCGGAACAGACTGCTCTGGTCAACATCATGGTCAACAGGAAAATCCGGATCACAGTCTCTTGAGGCAAGTCCATCTTAGGAGGAAACGAAGAAGAATGAGAAGGGGGAAAAATGATTTGAGGGAGAGGGGATGGGAAGTGGAGAAAAACAATAAAAGGGAAACGGGGGATCGACAACTGCTTTTGATCTTGTGATTCTCGATGCTCAGGTGCCGCCTCAGTCCTCCTGGAACAGACACTCCAGTGATACAACTTCCTCTACCGTCTGTTCCTTATCACGGGACCTCTCTGGATCAGCAACCTTCTTACAGTGGGACGAATGAACCCAAGTCTCTCTCTCGGCAACCTTCAATGCTGTAGTGCTAGTCAATAAGACTTGGTATGGTCCTTCCCATCTGTCAATAAGGCAACCTGAGCGTAGAAAATTCCGTATCATTACATAATCCCCAGGTTCAATGTCATGACAATTACTATCTGGTAAATCAGGAATCACTAACTTCAAATTATCATTTTGATTCCTTAGCTGTTTACTCATGTTAATCAAGTACTTTACAGTCACTTCATTGTTACACTTCAAATCATCCTGAGGGTTAATCATAACATGCGGTTGTCGACCCTAACAAGATTTCAAAAGGAGACAGATTAAGAGGGGACCTGGGAGTGGTTCTGATGCTGTACAGTACAATGGGTAGAGCTTCTGGCCATGTCAATCCTGTCTCTGCCATAACTTTGCTCAGTTTATTTTTAATAGTGCTGTTCACTCTTTCCACCTTCGCACTCGCCTGTGGACGGTATGGAGTGTGCAGCTTGCTATCAATTCCCATCAACTTACACATTCCTTGAAAGACATCACCTGTAAAATGGGTACCCCTATCACTTTCAATTATTCTAGGGATACCATATCTACATACAAATTCCTGCACAATTTTCTTAGCAGTAAACATAGCGGTATTTGTGGCCGCAGGAAATGCTTCGACCCAATTTGAGAATACATCTATACAAACAAGTACATATTTCAAATTTCGACAAGGGGGTAATTGAATGAAGTCAATCTGTATTACCTGGAAAGGGCCGCCTGCAGGTGGGATATGCGATGGTTCTGTTGGTATTGCCTTTCCGATGTTCTTTCTCAAACAGGTAAGGCATGACATTGCTCTCTTACTTGCATGAGATGAAAATCCTGGGGCGCACCAATATGCTCTTACCAACTTGCACATTCCCTCCTTGCCCAGATGAGTCAGCCCGTGTGCTGCCTCAGCTAAACATGGAAGATATGCTCTGGGGGCCACCGGTTTACCATGTCCATCCGTCCAGAGTCCTAAGGACTCCTGGCCATATCCCTTTGCCTTCCAGACTGCCTTTTCCTGTGTGGAACACAAATTTTGCATTTCACACAACTTCTGTGTGTTGATGGTATTAAATACCATCAGTTGCGTGGTGTCTGTCTGTCTGGAAGTACCAGCTGCTAACTTAGCTGCTTCATCTGCTCGGCTGTTACCAAGTGATACTGGGTCCTGGCTATATGTGTGTGCTTTACACTTGATAACAGCCACTCTGTCGGGTTCCTGTATCGCTGTTAGAAGCCTTTTGATGTGAGCTGCATGCGCTATCGGTGTACCAGCTGCCGTCATGAAATTTCTGAGGCGCCATAGGGCTCCGAAATCATGGACTACCCCGAATGCGTATCTAAAGTCGGTGTAGATATTGGCTGATTTGCCCTTAGCCAATTCACATGCTCTGGTTAGGGCGACCAGTTCAGCAACCTGGGCTGAGTGAGGTGGGCCTAGCGGTTCCGCTTCTATGGTGCCTTGGTCATCTACGACTGCGTATCCAGTACACAAGTCTCCCGAGTCTGACTGTCTGTGACAACTACCGTCCGTGTAGAAAGTTAGATCTACATCTTCCAGTGGGTTGTCACTGATGTCAGGCCTTGCGGTAAAATTTTGGGTCAAATATTCCATACAATCATGTGTGTCTTCCTTTGTGTTAAATTCTCCTTCCCCACCACTCTCATCCTCCACCCTTTGTGCCTGTCCAGGCACACCTGGGAGATATGTTGCAGGATTTAATGCACTGCATCTCCTTATGGTGATGTTTACGGGGGCCATTAGTGCCAATTCCCATCTTGTAAACCGCGCTGATGAGACGTGCCTGGTTTGGGCGGAATTTAGCAAGGCTGACACTGCATGTGGTGTATGAATTGTGAGGTTGTGACCTAGCACTACATCTTCGCTTTTCGTTACTAGCAATGCTATCGCAGCAACGCTTCGCAAGCATGTGGGGAGGGATCGCGCTACCGTATCTAGCTGAGCGCTGTAGTATGCTACTGGCCTGCTGGCATCATCGTGCTTTTGGGTTAAGACGCCTGCCGCGCAACCAGCACTTTCTGTTCCGTACAGCTCAAAGGGTTTCCCATAGTCTGGCATACCTAATGCTGGTGCCTGCGTTAGGCACTGTTTAAGTCTCTCAAATGCCATCTCAGACTCGTCTGTATGCGAAATCCGATCAGGTTTGTTTGAGGAGACCATCTCCTGCAAAGGTAACGCTAGAATGGAAAACCCTGGGATCCAGTTTCGGCAATACCCACACATTCCTAAAAATGTTCTGATCTGTTGCTGGGTTTGTGGCAGAGTCATGTCTCTAATTGCTTGGATTCTATCAGCGGTCAGGTGTCTCAGTCCTTGTGTTAGACAGTGTCCCAAATATTTTACCTTAGTTTGGCATAATTGCAACTTGTCTTTGGAAACCTTGTGTCCTGTGTCTGAAAGATGAAACAGGAGCTGTTTCGTATCCTTCAGGGATGCTTCCAATGAATCAGAACACAGTAGTAGATCATCCACGTACTGTATTAATACTGATCCACTCTCTGGTTGGAAAGACTGTAAACAATCATGCAAAGCCTGGGAAAATATACTTGGACTGTCTATGAAACCTTGTGGTAATCGAGTCCATGTGTATTGGACTCCTCTGTATGTGAATGCAAACAAATATTGGCTGTCAGGGTGCAGAGGTACCGAAAAGAAAGCGGAGCAGAGGTCAATAACAGTGAAAAATTTCGCAGTGGGAGGGATTTGCATAAGGATGACAGCTGGATTTGGCACTACGGGGAACTGACTCTCAACTATTTTGTTAATCCCCCTTAGATCCTGCACTAGCCGGTAACCCCTCCCCCCACTCTTTTTCACAGGGAAGATGGGACTATTGGCAGTGCTGGACGTTCTTACCAGAATGCCCTGTTGTAGCAAGCGCTCTATTACGGGATACACTCCTAACTCCACCTCTGGCTTCAGAGGGTACTGTGGGATTTTTGGAGCTATCCTACCATCTTTTACTTGCACAACTACTGGAGCTACGTTTGCCATCAATCCAGTGTCCTGTCCATCTTTAGTCCAAAGTGACTCTGGTATCTGGGATGTCATTTCCTCTACTTGGGATGGAGTCCTATTTGTCATAATGGTATGTGACATTAATTTTGATGGGGAGTCTAACATGTCTTGCACTTCCTGAGTGTGATTCTCAGGTATGTCCAAGAATACACCTTCAGGAGTACAATAGATGACGCACTCCATTTTACACAATAAGTCTCTTCCCAGGAGATTAGTCGGTGCCGATGCAGCCAGCAAAAAGGAATGCCTGGTATGTAAAGGCCCTACTGTAATCTCGGCTGGTTTGCTAACAGGGTAGTGCTGGACTACTCCCGTTACCCCTATGGCTGGAATTGTCTTACCAGTGGTTCTCATGCCCACTGTCGAATTTATCACTGATTTGGCCGCCCCTGTATCTACAAGAAAGTTTAATGATTTACCAGCTACATTGATTGCAATTTCGGGTTCACTTCCAAGATTTGCAATCAATTTTACTGGCTGGAGATTACAGGTATGGCCACACCCCTATTGGGTATGGGGACCTCCCTGAATCCCGCTGGCAGCAACTACTTGTGAAGGGGTTAAATGGTAACTACCAGTGGCTTGCCAGTCTCTGTTCGGGGGGTATTTTTTTGTTTCCCCTGTATGTGGCTCATAACTCCGTCTCTGCGGACCTTGCTCCCAATGTCGTGTGTCGTGTCGTTGTCTAGGTGGTTGGTATGATCTTTGCGAATTTTTCGCTCTACAGTCTCGTGCTATGTGTCCCTGTTTATGACAAAAATAACATGTTACCACCTTTGACTTACCCACAGGGTTTGGTGATATAAACACAGGCTGTTTTGTGGTCAGGGCCTGTATACTTACTGACATTAACTTATCACCTTGCGACTCCCTGTGTCTGGTGATATTCCGGTCGTGATCAATAGCAGCCGCTCTCAAAGTAGCCACCGACAGACCTCGCCAACATGGTTGTGTGGTCTGTACCCTGGTCTTTAATGCCTCTTTTAAACCATCCATTAGCACAGATACTGCTACTTCTTGATGGTTTGCATTGGTCCTAATGTCCTCTATGCCAGTGTATTTTGCCATTTCTAATAATGCCCGGTGAAAATAATCAGCAGCTGTTTCTGACTCTTTTTGTTTAATGGAAAAAATTCTATTCCATTTGGTTACAGCTGGGAAATACTCCATTAACTGTGAATTTATTCTTTTTACGTTATCTTTGTTGTACACATCTGTAAGAGGTACATCCTGATCCAGTCCACAGTCAGCTAAAAATTGAGCTGCGTCGACATTGGAGGGTAAACAAGCCCTCAGCAATACCTGCCAATCTTTGTTATTGGGCTCTAAAGTGTTTCCTAGGTCTCTGATGTATTTTTGGCTAGCAACTAAGTCTTTTCTGGGGTCAGGGAATTCAGACACTATGGTCCTTAATTCCATTCGGGAAAACGGGCTGTACATGGCAATGTTCCTAACAGGAGTGACTCCTGAAGTGTCCGTTTTCCCATTTGGCACTACTATTACCTTAACAGGATTAATTCTAACAACATCATTCTGTGTAGATTCTACAGCCTGTGGTGAAATAGTTTCAGCATAATGTATGGTGCCGTACTTACCCGTTGATACGACCTCACCTGTCCCTCCGCTAGGGGGCTTTGTTACTAATCTTATGGGTTGGGCCGTGCCTACTGTCGTTTCTGATATGGTGGCTGCTAGAGAGAGCGCCGATATTGTTGCCGATTCGTCCTCTTGATCACACTCCTGGGGAAAGTTCAAAACAGGGTACAACTTGCACGGGTTAATACTTGCATGGGTTAACTTATTAACATTATCCTTAACATTTATACAGTTGCTAAGTGCCTGTTTGTTACCCCCTGATGCGTCATTCTCCGCAACCAATTTCTCTCCTGATATGTATGGTGGCGGCGGGGCCGTGGCTATCAGTTTCCTGATAGGGCCAGATCCCGCCGCCTGAGCCAATCCTCTCTGTATTTCACCCTCCTGTTGCCATAGCTGCAAATAATCATAATGTTTGATTCGTCTCTTTGCTGATTTAATGAGACATATCCTTCTCCTTAAATTCATTAACACTTCTGGGCTGAAGCTACCTACTCTTGGGAATTTCTCCCCGTCATGTACAGTAATTTTCTCCCATTCATCACATAAAATTTCTGTGTGCCTTCCGTATTTTTCACACATTACGTACCTTGCCGACCCGACTGGTCGGTTTACAGAATCAACCCGAACCGAGGTTGATCGCCCCCTTCCTGAACAACTGGCCCCCATAATTTGCAGGTGTTGCGAACCCTTACAAAAAACCAAAATATTCAAAGATAGGCTGACGGTGAAGTTTACCGAGCACCTCACTCACTCGCCCACGCCGACCAATATGCCCACACACTGATATAGTGCTGGCGTACTCGACCCAGGGCCCCTATTAACCTTCGTTTACTGGAACATGTGGGTGTGATCCGCAGAGCATTGACCCTTTCCAGTAAAGGTGGGGTTGTCGGATAATTCCTGAGTGACCAGAGAACTTCCCTTTTTGGTTAAAATAAAAAATTACACAAATCACGTTAGAATGTACAAATAGCGTTTATGACCGGGTTTGTACACAAATGGTACTGGTCAGGTTACTAACTAATGCACACAATTACGTGCGGTACAATCGTTCAGTACATAAGCAACTAATCTTATGTACGGAGCGACCAGTGGAATCGACATTCAGCAGCTGCGAATTCCTTCAGCCTGAGCTTTATTGTCCTATATGGGTGTCGCACCAACCCTTCTTGGTGTTGTGCCTTGTCTCTATAGCGGACTTCCTTGTCTGCTGTACCTGGACCTCCTGGTCTGTTATGCGACCTCCTGGTCTGACCTCCTGGTCTGTTACAGTATGACCTCCTGGTCTGCTACACTCTAATGCTCAAATTCTATGTTTAACCAGAGATGCCTCCCTAGCCACCATGTATGTCACTTACACGTATGTACCTTCACGAGAACTCTGTGATTTCTGTGGTTCAATCCCCAAAATTGTAAAACTTAAAAAACACTCACTCATCACATGTACACTTTTGTTTCTATTTCTATTTCTGCGCAGAAATTTTTCTTTAGACCAGATGTGTTGTAAATTTGGAGAAGGATCTGTTAATTTAAATTTCGGATTTAAAATAGATTTGCGCTATTTATCGCCTGTTGCGCTACTTATCGCCTGTTGCGTTACTTATCGCCTGTTGCGTTACTTATCGCCTGTTGCGTTATTTATCGCCTGTTGCGTTATTTAAAAATCAACACTATCGTGTGACTTGAGTTACGTGTGCGTACCCAGACGCTCCGTTGCGTAATTTACGCTGCGTGCGTCGGTCTTTGCGTACGCGAGTCTCAGCCCTTTGTTAGAGACACGTGTACACAAAACCAATGTCCACCGTAACACAACTAACACGTTTTATCAATGTAGATGATCCTTGATCGTCTACCGCGCAACACACCAATCTCTCCTTTTACCTTTAGGTAGAGCTGTGTGTGCTTTACACTTTATCCCTTAACGCATTACTTTTACACTTTAACTATGAAATAGCGACAAATCTCTCTTAGCACGTTTTATCAATTATAAAATGGCAAACAGGAGAGTGATATATGAAAATACACGAATGAAAAAGAAATGCAGATATGTGTGTGTGTACGCAAGACAGAAATAAACAGTTTTAAAAGACACTAGTGTGTTGTTCTTACCTCCGGTTCCGGATTCCTTCAGCACCCTTTACTAAGCGAAGCAGACGCTTATCCCGTCAGCACTGCGAAGAATATGATCTCCCGCCCTTTGCTGATGGATAATGTCTGCTGAAATTACCTAGCAGAGATATGTGAAGGACAGGACGAGCCGCCAATTGATAAAGCTAAATATTTATCTTATATAAAACCCTTTATGAGGTCTAAGAACACTGTACGCTATTGACGTATGGAGTACCGTAAGGGTACGCTCGTTGCGTAACAATCGCTTAGCCGTGGTCGAGATGCTCAAGCGTCACGTTCGCTCACGGCCAAGAGATCACAGGCAGGCACGCTGTTGGCTGCCGACTAACGTAATGATTCGCTATAGCGTAGCGGCCGCTCGGGACCACGAGGAGATCACCATCGGCGCAGACGCTCACAATGTTAAACCTTTATATCTAAACCATAAACAATGTAATATGCTGTAAAACCTTAGTGTAGAGATAGGGTGTAGATGCAACACGGTGTAACCTTATTAACTTAAAAGCTGTTTGAGCGTCACCGACGCTCAGAGAATACTTAACACTATAAGAAATACACAGATACCTGGGCTTAGGGTCCAACGCCTAATATATATATTATGAATGTTATACTTGCAAAAGAATTAATACAATACAAGTCATACACTACAATATAACATAGACTACCTAACCAGATAACTACACAGGAAATACAATACAATACTATTACGTTTAAGAGATTACGAGAGAAAGAGGAGAAGAGAGAGAGAGAGATATGGCCCATAATAACAAGAAAGACAATATGATTGCGGAGAAAACTTACGCATAAAGGAAACGATCGCATGCGCCTCTGGACATCCAGCTCCCGATTTTCAGCAATGATAACCGTTGAAGAGTGAGCTGGATGTGATCGGCTTGTCTATTTGTGTCCCACACACAATACAATTCAATGGTCCCTACAATCTCATTGTTCATTGGACACAGGAATTCCTCCCCGCATTATAACAAGAGGTCATAGGTTGATTCATACAGGTGGGCTGTGACGATTTCCAACTGCTCAGGTGGGTGGGAAACTAGGTTTCCCGCCGCATGGATAAGTAAGTGCAAATAATAGTAAATGGACATAAACTTCTTATGTCCATAACTATTCGCACGAGCGACCAATCCGCTTCAAACCAACACCGGAATATTGCTAATTAAATACTCTTCCAATGGATACTAAACACCACTGTATTACTCCTGTCTGACCCTTCGTATCAAACAAAGAGGGATTTCTCTGTCCATGAACATGCTACATTAACCAAACTTTCAGAATCTATCAAAGGGACCATGATCTACAAAATACATTATATGGTGAAAATATGTAACGATTGAGTCGCACGCTACGAACACATGAACTCTAGCGTAAATGCACATACCGCGCGCCCGCGGGTGCCCGCAACAGCGAGTATGCGCACGCACGGGATAGCGCACGCATGCGCAGACCTGTATGAGGTGCAAATATGGCAGTGTGCATCGTGATATTTTTCTGACTTTGACAATATATATTTATATATCTACACATTCTCTCTCTCTCTCTATATATATGTATATATACACACACACACACACACACAAACACACACACACACACACACACACACACACACACACACACATGGACAAATCTGTTGGCACCCTTACAGCTCATTGGGACAATACCTCTTTCCTCCTGCTTAATGATTACATTAAAAGCTACAGTATTGTCTCATGTATACCTGCATGCATTTGCTATGTCATAGAATAGAGCAAAGAAACTGTGAGGAGAGATAAATTATTGCTTATTCTCCAAAGATATAAACATGACCTGGGCATATTTGTTGGTAAAAATAAATAAATAATAATAATAATAATAATAATAATAATTATAGTGATATTTCAAACTAATCGCTTTCTTGAATAAGCATCACACGTGATTTCAGTGTTAATTAGTAATTCAGCCTAAGTAAATGGAGAAAAATAGTCGTTCTGCTGTTTGGTTTCATTGTGTGCACTACACTGAACATGGACCAGAGAAAGCAAAGTAGATAGTTGTCTGAGGAGATCAGAATTTATTACCAGTTATTTATATAGCGCACACATATTCTGCAGCGCTTTACAGAGAATATTTGCCCATTTACATCAGTCCCTACCCCAGTGGAGCTTACAATCTATATTCCTTACCACATGTACACACAGACACATTCACACTAGGGTTAATTTTTGTTGGGAGCCAATTAACCTGCCAGTATATTTTTGGGATTGTGGGAGAAAACCAGAGTACCCGGAGGAAACCCATGCAAGTACGGGGAGAATAGATAAACTCCACACAGTTAGGGCCATGGTGGGAATTGAACCCATGACCTCAGTGGTGTGAGGCAGTAATGCTAACCATCACACCGTCCGTACTGCCCACAACGGAAAGAAAATTATAGACAAGCATGTTAAATGCAAAGGATATATGAGACCATATCCAAGCTTGTGTTTGCGTGACTACAGTAGCAAATATTATTAAGAAGTTTATAGTCCATGGCACTGTAGCAAACCTCTCTGGATGCAGCTGCAGGAGGAAAATCGACCCCAGATTATACAGAAGTATGGTGAGAATGGAAAAACATAAAGCCAAGGAAAACTTCTAAAGAGATACAAGCTGAACTCCAAGGATCCAATAGACAGTTGGATCAATGGATGAAGACACAGGAGATCTTCACTTTTAAAAAAAAACAACCTTAAAAAGCCAGATTGGAGTTTTCTAAATTGCATTTTGACACAATGCATCTGGGAGAATGTACTTTTGATAGATGAGTCAAATCGAGATGTTTGGCAAGTCACATTACCTCTATGTGCACATATGAAAAAAAAGGAAGCTGTAAAACAAAACACAAAACCTACTGTCAAACATGGGGGAGGCTTGGTTATGTTTTGGGGTTGTTTTTGTTGCATCTGGCATGGGGTGCCTTGAATCCTGTGCATGGCACAGGTAAAATCACCAGGGAATTTATAAGGACAGTACATTGGACTATTCTGAATTTGCCTCCTGTATGCCCAGTCTGGGAAAGGCACCCAGCAGTTTGGAAGAGGGCCCAGACTACCTATTGACAGGTAAGTACTGTGTAGAAGTCTCATTGACAGCTACAGAAAATGCTTGATGGCAGTGATTGCCTCTAAAGATTGTGCAACACAATATTAGGTTATGGGCAGTGGCAGATTTTACCTACTGCACTGGCTACACTGTGGCAGCAGTGACTTTATATTGGAAGTGCTAAGTGTTACCTGTCAGTCACAGACACATAAGGTAGTCCCATTGGAAGGTGTTTCCTCCCTCCGGGGCTGCCAGACCAGGCTGCAATAAGCAGAGAGCTATGGGCTGCAACCAATGCAGTCCATGGAAGCCAGGGGTTTGCCCATGCACAGTCGAACGCAGCATCTGGGCCAGTGCCATCACCTTCCGGATCCATTGTGCAGAAGCCATGACCCAAGGCTGGCTTTCTCTCTGCTCCCAGGGCACAGGGATAGCAACAGCCCCCTTACTAATTGTATGAAGGAGCCACCGCTGGTTAAGTGTTCCATCATTTTTGTTCATACCATTTCCGTTTGTTGATTTTGTAATGCAAAATCTGATTTCTAATAAATATGAAAGAATACTCATAACTCATAGATGTGGGGTGCAAAATTGTATGTGATCACATTGTTTAAATAAAAAAAATATTTTTATGAAATGGCGTCCCTTGAAGGGGGCTGGAAGCTTAAATATATTTATCGATATATTAACCAAAACTGCAGAGCCTCTGTGAAATATATTCTGTCTGCATTCTGACTTTGGGGCAGAGGGGGTTATTCAGAGATGAACGCAGATCACTGCATATGCAGCCAGATCTGCGTTCATCTCCTCAGATGCTTGGGGCTGCCCAGCACATGGCAAGGCCACCCAGCATGTGGTAGGCCGCCTCCCGATGCATTCACAATTAGATTGCGATTGCATTGGATCTAAGGTTGACCCCTGGCAGCGCAGACTGGTTGCGCTGTCAGGTAGTCAGCAGCCATATTTTTTTTCATAGCGGCTGCATGTGATGTCATGCAGCAACCCCGAAAACAGTTCCAGCCCACCCCCATTTGCCACCGACCCCCTCAACACCGCATCGCCACCCCGAAAATGCCTGTTCCTGTCAATCACATTGCGATCACATCCATTGGGTATGCAACCGCAATGTGTGTGGCCACGCAAGTTTGAATGAATGAGGTATTATCAGTGTGACAGCGCAAGATGGCTGGCAGTTCTCACCATTATAGCAGATAGTGCATATTTATTTCTGGAATATTCGCTGGCATGAGGTGATACATTTATCATATGTTAATCTATATAATCCAATATAGAGTGCATACAAAATTTCTGTCAAATTATTTTTCGGCCTTGCAATATGTGCCAACAACACAGCAATTAAGATAATTAACGGAAGCAATTTTTTCTCCTGCCGTTTCAGCCATTCATTTCAACTAAATGTATTACAAAATAAATTTGGCTGATTTTTGATTATCTAAGTGTGTCTCAAGTTATATATACATATATACATATATACAGTGTATATATATATATATATATTTATTTATTTTAGAGGTAGCTGCCAGACAGTAATATAACATATAGTGTATGTCTCTTCCCGGAACAAATGCTGACACGGGTTGACAATAAATTTCAGACTTTTATTATGTCCCATCATAATGGATTTATATAGTTAATCCAACATACTGTAAAGGGCCCATATACAGTAATTCTTTTCACTGTGGCCTGTGAAGATTTATTTAAGAACATAAAATATGTATTCACAGCATTGTTTTTATTCATACAGTGCCTTAAAATTCACATAAGGGGACAAAGACCCTGTGCAGCACCACGTTACCCCGTATGAGCTATATTGTATGTTGTGATTATATGTAATGATCTGTAAGATACATTTACACCAAGTGTTCCGCACACAGACGTGTAGACTTCATGCATCCTGACACACTGCTTTCTAGCATTTGCTATCCGAGCTCTATTTGTTCTGCATAACTTGGTGTGCACATTCAATAGAGGGTGCTTAGAAATTCAGTTATATCCATTTGGGATACCTACATACATATGTAATTAATAAACCCTGTATCCAAGCTGTCCTTATTGATGGCAGCTGGCTGTGTCACAGAGGCAAGTAGCCTGTATGAGTCACCCAGTCTCCAACACTATACTGTATATTAGAGCTGTAATTGCTGTCTTATTCACTTTATGACTTGTTCCTAAGGACTCATTTTTAAACATAGGTGCTGTGTGACACTATACTTATTATTAAATCACTTGTGACATGTGATAAGATATTGGTCATATTTTAGCACATCTAATTGGGGAACCTTCCACACTATAGTTATAATCAGCAATACCGATTGATGGGAAATATTAAACAGTAGTTACCAGTCCATCAAAATGAAGGAACAACATAACAGTAATGTCAGCGCCAGCAACTTTGCACGTCAGAATGAAGCAACAATTTAAATGCCCTGTCAGGCGTCATCTAGTGGCCGCCAGCACACACAACACTTGAATTACCCCCCTTTAGAGTGGAGGAGTAGGGTTAACCTTTTATTATATAGGATTCTTTGTAAAGTGCTTTAAATTGTTGCACCATGGAAACTTGCACCAGCCCCATACTAGGTGCAGGTTCTCCATCACAGTATTGCCTCCATGTGAGCAATTCTGAGTCTGAGTTCACAAACAGCTCAGTGACACTCCCAAAATCAAAGCCGACCTTAGCAATAGGTAGGCAAAGCATTTGCCTAGGGCATTTGGAATGTCTAGGGGCATTCAAGCATGTCTCTGCAGAATCTCATGCTAGGAGGGACAGTCTGCAAACTATATGTTACTTTCCAAATGTATTCAATCACTACTTGTAACTACATTTGTCAAGTGTATTGCCGACTGTCCCTTAAACTCCCCCCCTGCATTAGATCTTGCAGACATGCTTTAATGCCCCTTGTGACTTGTGAGACCTCAGAGACAGTAGAAGCCAGTAATTGCAATTACTGGACCTCAATGTGACATTGTCACTGACTATTTGCGGAAAAATTATTTTACAGAAAGGGTAGTGGACAAGTGGAATAGCCTCCCATCAGAGGTGGTAGAGGCTAAGACAGTAGAGCAATTTAAACATGCATGGGATAGACATAAGGATATCCTTACAAAAGAAATAAGGATCAAATAAGGTTAGAGATAAAAAATAATATTTAAAAAAAAAAAAAGGGGCAGACTAGATGGGCCAAGTGGTTCTTATCTGCCGACAAATTCTATGTTTCTATGTTTCTATGTAAGGTTATTACTGGATGGCTCCTTATGACACCACATGTGTATTTTGGAAGACTGCTCCACATAATACTGACATCAGCTATACTGCTTGTGCTTAAAGTGTGCACATGGTGAAGGGGGACCCTGCCATCCTTTGTATCCCTTATACATGTGCAAACCCCAGGTGTCTGCAGGGACATAACATGGGCAGTGTTCTCCCCACACTATATTTCTCATTAAGTCCACACCGTAAAATTCCCCTGCCACCCAGCACTGTAATGTGGTCGGTAAGTTGCGTTGCTCTATTTCTATATGAAACATCAGTGCTGCATGACTTTCGAACACGTCAGACTGGAGAGCAGAGCATATCACTCCAGCAGTATAAAATAAAGGGCATGCAGTTGCTGGGAGTAACAGACACCAACAAACACACTGAACAGTGAAGATAATGGACAGTTGCTACATGTTTGTTACTGGTCTTTTTGTATAACCAGAAAGTATGGCAGTATCTGGACATTGCTGCCATTTGTGTCTATCCACCAAGTTGGGCTGGCTATCTGTGTTCAACCAGCAAGCAAATCTAAAGGATGAGGCTTGCAAAGGATGGCATACCCTGTGAGGTCACATCTCTTGTAGCAAGGACATGTCCCTTTAATGGGTGCGAGTGCAAGCACGCACCCACTCATTCGGCCACCCCAACTCACAAATCGCAGTCACGGACCCAGGGAGCTGCATGGGCACACACTCTGACTGTCAGTAAGCCAGCAAGCAAAAGTAAGTTTTATAAAAATAGCTACTACCATTACTAATGTGGGGCATATGTGTAAAGTGCATTATTGTGTGGAATTATGTGTATTATGGGCATTACTAATGTGGGGAATACTGTATGTGTAAGGGGCATTACTGTGTGGCATTATGCAGGGTTGGACTAGCACACAGGGGCACAGGGTGGCCCCACTGCCTAAGTGTTGCTGGGTCAGATGGAGAACTAACGGAGGTGCTAGGAGGCACAAGCCAAAATCTTGCCTAGGGCATGAAATTGGCTAGAGCTGGCTCTGCCCAAGCACGACGATAAGATGGACCATCTCTGTGCACCTGCTTAGCCACCTGCCAGTCACACTCAGGAATGCCAATACATTTACAGGACACTTTTGAGACCATGAATCTAATTCATAACTATATCTTTGTGTGTATGGACTCTGGATGCACGCGCAGTGCTATGACTTTGTGTGCAAGGACTCTGGTTTGTTTTAAACAATTAATCAGGCAACACATTGCAAGAAATGGGGAAGGAAATGTGTAACTTGAATATTTTAATGTTGGAACTTTACACCTCTGCAAATGACCCTGTAACAATGTCATAAAGTTTGCTCAGATTATTCACTTAAACTAGGTACTGTACACATTGTCCGATTTTTTTGGTCGTCCCATTAGTAGGAAAATCGAAGATCCCAATATCTCAGCTACATACCAAAAGATTTTTTTTTTTTTTAAAGCAACCAATTTTCTGCCACACCACACTGAATTTGCATATTTCCACCCACAAGGATGATGACGTAGTCACGGAAAAATGTGGAAAATAAATTTAGATTATCAAGATTACCCAGACACTACACGATATCAGGAGATTTTAAGTTTTGGCCGACCGATCAGATAATGTGTGTTTGTAATTGTATGCAAGATGTTTCCGGTTTATTGGCAAATTGGCACAATTTTTGTATAGTGTGTGCATAGCTTTACCCTGAAAAGAAGTGATTTGTAAAAGTAGGCTAACAATATACTAGAATAGCATTTACACTTTTGCATACCTCCCAACTTTCTAAAGAGGGACACGGGCTAAAATTAGGAAGCTTGGTCAAATGGCTAGGGGCATGGCCTCATGGAAAGTGCTGCGATTGCGGGCCATGCCCGCATTTTCACCGATGTGGGGGCATGACCAACGCTCTGTGAGTTGCTGACCATGCTCCCAGACCCTCTCTCACAGGGTAATATGCACACAGTGTTTATTCACCTCTGTAGAGCAGCAGGTGAAAGACGTCTCCTAGCTGTCCCCTCCTCCCATCATGGGACACTGCGACCCACGGGTGGGACAACATGACAGGACTATACCACCAAAATTGGGACAGTTGGGAGTTATGCTTTTGTGCGTTTAGCCTGTTTAGCACTTAATGCTTATTGGAAAAAATGAAACCACAACCTAATGGTTGTTTACAATGGATTTAGGCCCTCATTCCGAGTTGTTCGCTCGCAAGCTGCTTTTAGCAGCTTTGCACATGCTAAGCCGCCGCCTACTGGGAGTGAATCTTAGCTTATCAAAATTGCGAACGAAAGATTCGCAATATTACGAAAAGACGTCTCTATGCAGTTTCTGAGTAGCTCGAGACTTACTCTGCCAGTGCCATCAGTTCAGTGCTTGTCATTCCTGGTTTGACGTCACAAACACACCCAGCGTTCGCCCAGACACTCCTCCGTTTCTCCGGCCACTCCCGCGTTTTTCCCAGAAACGGTAGCGTTTTTTCACACACTCCCATAAAAAGGCCAGTTTCCTCCCAGAAACACCCACTTCCTGTCAATCACATTACGATCACCAGAACGAAGAAAAAACCTCGTAATGCCGTAAGTAAAATACATAACTGCATAGCAAATTTACTCGGCGCAGTCGCACTGCGGACATTGCGCATGCGCATTGGCGACTAATCGCTCCGTTGCGAAAAAAAAATAACGAGCGAACAACTCGGAATGACCACCTTAGTGCAGAATTGCACCTGTGAGCAATATAATATTACATTTTGCTCAATGTCCCTTTACCAGTTAGCTAAAGGATAACTAATATCCCTGAAGATTGAATACACTCTCTGATTAATCGCATGTGTGGGAATTAAGTGATCAAAACAAAATCCAGTGAACGCGGAGTTTAATATACTGCACTGTGACAACCTTTATCTAAAATGTAATAAGTGTTTGTGGCATAGTGACAAACAAAAGATCTGGATATAAGTAACTGCACAGGAAAATAATGCCATGCTTGTTTGAAGACATATACTTAAAGTGTATAAGTTAATCAGCTAAGCCTGGTTGCCATTGGTATTTGCAGGCTTTGAATCATGCTGTTTGGCCTTTGCCTTTGACATTTTCCTTCTCTACTAATCTCTACAATCCACATTGCAGTTGTCAAGATGAGAAATAAGCACTTTCCGAACCTTTCTCACGTCTTGCTTCCTGCGTCTCTTGCCATTGTTATTACACTGTTTTATTTTTAGTATTTTAAATATTAAATATATACATTCAATATTACAATTATTATTATTATTCTACCACCATTTAATTATAATTAATTACAATAAGTGGTAAAAATTAAGATTTTCACTCAAATTGCTATTGTCATTTCACATAGAATTATGATTATTTTTTATTTAAAGACTGCTGATTAGATATTGGCATTACTCAAAAAAATTATAGTTTACGCATAAAATGTACCAAATTATTTTAAATTATTTGTTTATTCACAAATGTAATTGTCTCAAAAAATAACATTTGTACACAAAATAAAAATTCACAATTAGTTATCCTTCTTGAAAACCTATTGCTAATTAAATATGTATTTTACTGAATGCCATGTTATACAAGTTATGGTATTGCACCCAACTATCTGTGAACACAAATGGAGTGTCTCTCTTCTGGCAATTAAGACTCTATGGTGGTCATTCCGAGTTGATCGCTAGGTGCAGTTGTTCGCAGCGCAGCGATCAGGCTAAAAAATGGCTGTTCTGCGCGCATACGTATCCGGCGCAATGCGCACGCACGTCGTACGAGCACAACGAACGATGTAGTTTTGCACAGGGTCTAGCGAAGCATTTCAGTCGCAGTGTGATTGACATGAAGTGGGTGTTTCTGGGTGTCAACTGACCGTTTTCAGGAAGTATTCGGAAAAACGCAGGCATGCCAGGAAAAACGCAGGCGTGGCTGGGCGAACGCTGGGATGGTTTGTGACATCAAAACAGGAACTGAACAGTCTGAAGTGATCGCAAGAGCGGAGTAGGTTTTGAGCTACTCTGAAACTGCACAAAAAAACTTCGTAGCCGCTCTGCAATCCATTCATCGCACTTCTGCTAAGCTAAAATACACTCCCAGTGGGAGGCGGCATAGCGGTTGCATGGCTGCTAAAAACTGCTAGCGAGCGAACAACTCGGAATGACCACCTATGTGTCCGTAGGCAAGGCACTATGGGCCTAATTCAGACCTGATCGTAGCCCTGCAAAATTTTGCGTGCTGGCCGGGAGCTACTCGTCGCCGCCCGGGTCGCAGCGGCTGTGTGTGACATCACGCAGCCGCTGTGGCCCGCCCCCCCACACAGTCCAGCCACGCCTGCGTTGGCCGGACCGCGCCCATTGCGAGGAACGGCAGCGTGCGATCAGGTCAGAATGACCCCCTGTATTCTGATCCTTTCCCTACCTCCGTTTGTCAATCCCCCTCCCCTTCATGTAGAAAAAGGGCCCTAGGCGGGAGTTGCCTGATGGATGATCCAGCTATGCTTTTTAAATGTAAACTCGTACCTAAGGGTACATTTATTAACTATCATGTTTGCCCGATATTGCATTGCTCGGGCATGTTTGTCTAATTTTCAATCACGGAAATTTACTAAAGTAAAGTCAAGTACTTTCAATCACGGAAATTTATTGAAAGTACTTTCAATAGAAAAGACTACATCATGTAAATTTACAAAGAATCATGTTTATAAACACAGAGAAAACCCAGGACAAAGGGCCTTATTCAGGCTCGATCGCTACTGCGATGCGATCGCATTTTGCTGATTACCGGGCCAGTGTGCATGTGCCGGGCCCGTTCTGTGCATACGCAGCCCAGGAGATGCGATTGCATCACAGTGATGCGAACGCCTCTGTCTGTCAATTAAGCATTGCGGGGGTGTGGTGATGGAAACGCGGGCAGGTCCCAGATGTTTTTGGGGAAGTCACGTGATTATTAGTAAATTTACTGCCTATTGTCCAAATCCATTGGGCCGGGCGGCTGCACAATATTATGTAGACTATATTCCCGGCTCCTTTGCCTCTACAATCATATTGCATTAGCTGCATATCAATTGAGCTCTATCAGGGTCGTTCAGGTGCAGATGCACCTGCGCTATCATGCGCAAAGTACCAAAGTTCAGTACTTTGCGCAGGACCCATTCTGTGCATGCACAAACGGGTCTTGTGACGTCGGAAGCAGTACAGCAGCAGACTTGGTGATTGACAGTCTCCTGCCATTCATGGGGTGGGGAGGGGGCGGCGATGGCCTCCAGTTGTGAAAACGAAGGGCTGTGAAGAAGTTAGGGATCTCCGTCATAGGATGGAGGTTTCCTGGCCCCTGCATAGGTGCCATAAGCTGCCCGATGGTGAAAGAGAAATCCGATGCTCAGATCACTACTGTAGCTGGAGGTGTCTGCTTCCAAGGGGTGTAGTATGGTATGCCAGCATACCAGAACCGGAATGCCAACCGCCGGCATACTGACAGCTTGGCGAGCGCAAATGAGCCCCTTGCGGGCACGGTGGCACGCTACATGCGCCACGCTATTTATTCTCCCTCCAGGGGGGTCATAGACCCCCAAGAGGGAGAATAGGTGTTGGTATTCCGGGTGTCGGGATTCCGGCACCGGTATACTGAGCGCCAGGATCCCAGCAGCCGGCATACTGAATACCACCCCTTCCAAGGAACCGGAATTAGGCCCAATGTCCTACATACATATTTATGTTGCGCACATAAATATAAAACATCAACAATTTATGGAGAAAACATAAATATCACATTTTACAGATGGAAAAAAATATATAATTCTGTTTAATAAAAAGAACCCTATTTTCTGCACATGGAGATCTGCCTGACCTGCAATGCTACGTGGTTTTACTACAGTGCAAATAAAGCCCAAAATGAGCAAAACATGAAGCTTTTTTTTTTCCAAAGGATTAGTTCATCACAGCTCAAATACAATATAATCCAGTGGTTCTCAAACTGTGTGCCATGGCACCCTGGGGCTCTTGCAGGGATGCCCTGGCTTGGTTGTCCGGGACCAAATCAAATTATCTATCGTCAAAGTAATAGGTAAAACCAGTGGTAGTGGCTGGACACCACCACATAACTGACCCTAAAGACCCGTACGTGTCAATAGAATTTTTTTTAACCTAGCGGTGCCGTGAAAAAAATTGCTGATACTCTAGGGTGCCGTGATTCAAGATAGTTGGGAACCACTGGTATAATCCATTTCAGGGGGCCACCTAGAGGCACAATGTATAATTTGTAAGGCACTGAGGAACCCTTGTTGTTCCATATAACTAAAGGCTAATAATTATAAATAATAATTCCCATATGTGAATTCAGCATGATTGACACTTTTTCAGTCCTTTATTTATCTTAAGCTGGGGGACACACAGGGTATTCAGGAGCTCCTTTCAAACCCAGAATTGTATTTAGAATTATTACTGTAGGTTCAGGTCTCTTAAGGGGATGTTTACAACATTAACAATCATAATGTCAGTGGATATGACATCAACATAGTTAAAATATCAACAGGCAACATGTCGACACTGTCAGAATATCAACATTAGTGTTAGGCTGCGTGCAGGAGGTTTGGGGTTAGGCTGTGTGCGGGAGGATTAGGGTTAGGGTGCAGGGGGAGGATTAGGAATAGGGAGCAAGGGGGGAGGGTGACAAAATCTGAGGGGGGGGGGTTAAGAACTAGAGGGAGGGTTGGAGATAGGGTACTTACCAGAATGTTAGATGATTGGAGGTCTGACCGGGAAGTGACGTCACATGACCACCGGGACCCAGAAGCTGTTCTGGAGCCACTGCAGCCTTCATGTGCAGTTATATTATAACTTGTGCTGGAAATGAGCTGAGTGGAGAGTATAACACACTGGAATCTGTGGAGGGCGCCCAGATATGGTAGCTGGTGCTGGAAATGAACTCAGTAGCGAGTATAGCACAGCAGAGTCTTAGGCAACCAAACACAGGAAACAGACAGGCACTGTGTGGGAGCCAGGAAACAGCATAATAGTGAAGCTGTTCTGACAAGGAGCAATGGTCTGGATTGATTGATAATTGGATAGAGAGCTGGCTGAAACTAAGATGGCTGCCCCCGTGACCCGACAGTGCCAGAATCTGCATGTGAAGACAGACAGTTCATGACTGTGGGCATGGTGCGAGCACCTCTAGGCAGCCTGGAAGGTACAGTAAATGAAAAGCAAGGAAGCGGCAGTGCCACATAGGATAAAAGGGACAGACAGTCTGCTGTGTGACACTAAGGTTCATTATAGGTCCTATGCATAGTCTCTCATACAGAAGTGTGTAATGTCTTAATTATCTTCAAAAGGCCAGCAAGTAATGTTTTTCAAATGTATTTTTTTTTTTGTAATAAGATTTTATCTAATCTCTTATGGCTAGTGTTTTTTTTATTTAGTAGTGCCATTCATATGTAGTTGTTATTAAAGGTAAAGGAGACTGACACAAACAAAATAACTGTTTTTAAACTGACACGTGATATTTGTTTTAACCAGAGCCGGCCTTAGGCATAGGCAAACTAGGCAAATGCCTAGGGCATTTGGTATGCTTAGGGGCACCAGCAGCTTCTGCTGATTAAAATGATATGCGGCATGCCTATATTCTGTGTGTGACTGCGGCTGTATCTGCATACAAAATGCTACGTTGCTTGTATTCCTGGAAGTCACTGTAATGTATACAGATACAGCCGCAGTCGCACACAGAATATAGACATGCAGCATATCATTTTAATCAGCAGAAGCTGCTTGTGCATCCTAGCCACATAGTAATGCAAATAAGATCCATTTTCATAAACAAAAGGCGCCCGACGTTAGCAGAGCTGCCGGCTGACTCATGCCAGGCATTTCCTGCAGAACTAGTGGCAGTGCTAGGGGGCACCAGCCAAAATCTTGCCTAGGGCATCATATTGGTTAGGGCCGGCTCTGGTTTTAACTAATACTAAGAAGACATTGATTTTACTTTTCACTGTACAGATTTTCATCTAGTGTTTGATATTTTTGTTTTATGAATGTTAATAGAAAACAAGCACACGACAAGCATTAGTATCCATGGTACTATATGTCCAGTGTTCATTGTCATTCCATCAATTGTCCGTGAAGAGTGGCTTCTCCTCTCCTAATTAACACTGGTTGCAAGGACTGCCTCAGAGAGAAGGGCCAGGTTGGTAGGGCACAAATAAGGGGAGAAAAAGGTAGGAGCGGAAAGAGAGGAAGGTAGAGGAGAGGGCCCCCTACAGCCGGACCGCATCATTCATATCATGTCACAAATTACTGGGGCTCACTTGTAGGGATGGCCATCGGTGCACTCACTATAGATAGTTACCATCTATGGTGAAGCTGTGGGTGCCCATCAATAGTAACAAACTATGTTATGGAAGACCATCGATGGTTTTACCCCCTGATGGTCCTCCCTGTTCTTTCACGGATTGACCCCTGTGCCAATCACAGCCTGGGGGAGGGGCTTCGTGGGTGAATGTGGAGGAGCTATGCTCTGTGTCCTGGCACTCGTAGAAAAAAAAATTATCTGATTATTCATACCATCAGTGGAGGAAAACCATTTGGTTCTCTCCCATTGATGGCAAAAGTATTTAACATCAGGCATAGACCATCGATGATTTTGAATCATCAATGATCGATGGCCATCCCTATTCACTGGCGGCCTGGGGTGCAGTGGCAGGCAGCATATAATGAGGCAGCATATAATGAGTCAGTCTGATTCAGTCAGTCTGATTATAATGTTAACGGCTGCTGGTCCCTTTATTGCGCTAGACACAGATGCAATGCAGCAGCTGCACTTCCGCTAGTTCCGCCTCTGGGTAGTCACATGTTTCTATTGTCATATCTGTCCCATAATACCTCTTCACTCTGCTGTCATTTTTAAGCAAATATGATAATCTCTTCACAATACAGTTCAGCCACAGATCACTAGTCACAGGTTTGACTAATTATTTCCCTTAGTGTGCTTATAACCTATAGTACTACATTTTACCAGAAAAATATGTATTTTAAGTAAAAGTTTATGTAAATGTTCACTAGGCTTTATGAAGTTAATGCCAACTTCCCAACTCAAGGCAGGTGCTCTAAAATTCAGATATTATTATGCAGTTACTGTACTTCCTGCTGCACTTAGGCAGAAGCTGAGCTTATTAATTAAGTAAGAAATACATAGTTTTTAGCTTGTAAGTGAACATGTAAAAAAATCAGAAATTTCTTCATTGGGACCAAGAAAATGTGTTAATTTTGAGCTATAATCATTCATTTATATGTGTATTTTATAAATTGTATTCAAGGCTTGCACTGATGTGTGCGACACAAGGGCGTAGCTACCATAGGTGCAGGCAGTGCAGCTGCTATGCGGCCCAGAGCTGAGAGGGGCCCACCTTCCCTGTCAAAGTTATATGTGTTATATACATTTTTGCCCATTGGGTGGTACGGATGCCCCTGGACCTACTCATTGTAGTGTGGTATAAAATGAACTGGAGGGCATATTAACGCTATAAAATATGAACCGGGGCACTGTAATGAGGCACAATATGAACGAGGAGCACTACATATCATAATGTGAATTGGGGAAACTGTGCGGCATAATGTGTACTGTCAGCTCTGAAATGTGACATAGGGTGAACTTAAGCACTAATACGATTCATAAAAGAAACTAGGGCACTACTATGGGGCATAACATTAAATAAGGCTCTACTATAGTTCAGAAAATGAACTGGAGCACTATTATAGGGCATAAAATTAACAACTGCGGTAGAGAAGTGTCTCTTTAGAAGCACTGGGATGGGGGCCCCTTCAAAATGTTGCTATGGGGCCCCCAAGTTCTGGCTACTCCCCTGGGTATCAGCCTCTATTGCTGCACCAGATAACGTAGTCATTACCCCCAAAACTTTGTGCCTAACTATGCTTTTCTTCAACAAAACTTTGAATATTTCCAGGTCATTATGTTTGATGAGCTTTATGTTGTCAGCTATGCCATCTGATACAATATGGGAATACTGCCTTTATTGAATGTGCCATTGCTCATCTTTGATTTAACTAATATGCCAGCATCCATCCACATCTGGATTCTAGTGAATTCTGCAATATTACTGTAGACTTTAAATATTAACAATCAGGCAGATTTTTATTTTATTTTATTTTTTACAGGAAGGCTCTACCAATGTAAAATAACTCAGGAATGGTTTCCAATAGAAGTGCCATATACAGTATGATAGTATCAGTAGTGTGAGGTGCTGGCAGGGCCGGTTCTACACCTTGTGGTGCCCAGTGCAAAAGTTTCCAATGCCCCCCCCCCCCCCCCGGCAAAACAGTTTGTGCACGCAAAAAATAGGGGCGTGGCCTCATAGGGGAGGGGGCATGGCCACAGTTATGCTCCCAGTAGCTGTGCCCCCAGATTTGCCCCAAGTAGTTGTGCCCCCAGTTGATTTGCCCCCAGTAGTGCTCACTGTCGCTGTGCCCCCTGTTGCTTTGCCCCCAGTAGTTGTGCACCCCTGTTGCTTTGCCCCCAGTAGTTGTGCCCCCTGTTGCTTTGCCCCCAGTAGTTGTGCCCCCTGTTGCTTTGCACCCAGTAGTTGTGCCCCGTTTCTTTGCCCCCAGTAGTTGTGCCCCCTCTTTCTTTGCCCCCAGTAGTTGTGCCCCCTCTTTCTTTGCCCCCAGTAGTTGTGCCCCATTTCTTTGCCCCCAGCAGTTGTGCCCCCTCTTTCTTTGCCCCCAGTAGTTGTGCCCCATTTTTATTTGCCCCCAGCAGTTGTGCCCCCTCTTTCTTTGCCCCCAGTAGTTGTGTCCCGTTTCTTTGCCCCCAGTAGTTGTGCACACACACACACACAAAAATAAAAAAAAACCAATACTTACCACTGCCCCGCTCCTGCGTCCTGATCGCTGCTGCTGCTACTGCTCCTGCTCCGTCTGGCCGCTGACGTCTCTCCCATAGCAGCGCCGCACAGACACTAGAGGTCAATACTGACCTCTAGTGTCTGTCCCTGGAGCCGGCTGCAGCGGACGCCCACACAGCCCACTGCGTCTGCTGCAGCTGTGGAGCGGGGAGCGGGGTGCGGGCAGGCGGCGGTGCCTGCGGGGTGACTGTGGCTGTGCCCCCAGGCCGCAACGCCCCGGGCGAAGGCACTGCTTGCCCGCACCAAGAACCGCTCCTGGGTGCTGGTACAATAAAACTGTACAGGCTGACTAGATGCTATAAACTACAGGGAGGGGTTCACTGGTAGCACGGCTGCTGCATAGGCCCCTACTGGTACAGTAAGAAACACCCAAATACCGCTCCTCGCACTTATGTGGGGTACAAACAATGCAGAAGGATGTCACTTTGTTAAAAGCAACTTTGATCCTATATGTATATCTGATCCTTTTAATGTATATCTAGCTCATGTGGCAGATCAATGGCTGTTAAAGGGATTAAAGTGGTTTAATGGTTCACAATACAAAGCAAATCAGTGTAACTCAAAAGGAAGTATACTTACCAATATTTTTAATCTGCTCTCCGGGAGATGCCCGGAGAAGAGAAGCAGGTGGGCTGCAATGAGGGCAGGGCTGAGCTAATGATGTCATTAAGCCCCACCCACTCGTTGGGAAATGCGGTTGGTCAATATTTGCATGGGGGCTAAGCTAAAATGACGAGATTAGCATATAATCTCATCATTAAGATCTGTATCCTCCGCCGGTCCGCGATTTCTATGTATTTTTCTCCCCATTCTGTCCACTTCACTAAGAAGTGGGCAGAATGTGGGAGGGGTGCCCATTCTTCTGTGGGCTATGAGGTACTACTCAAGAAACTGGGAGTCTCCCGCAGAATCCAGGAAAGTAGGTAAGTATGAAAGGAAGCCAGTCACAAGGAGAGGATGGCAATAACAGATGTGTCTTACCCACCTCCCAAAAGGCAGCCCGTGCCCTGCTCCTTTCTCCTGGCATGAAGTTAAACTGGGAACTGACCCTCTTCAGCCTCTTCCATTGCCCCATGACCAGGAGGATCTTAGAGACTTCAGTATAGACATCCCTCACCACATCATCCTCCCGCACTAGTGTTCACTGATAGCCCTAGGTGCTATTGCTGTACAGCATCCCAGACCTGCAGACTTCCTTACTTTCTGGCTGAGATGCGCTGATGGAACCTCTGCACTCCAATGCTCAATGCTCAGGGCACAAAATGGACGGGACTGTCATGTGACGTCAAGACATGTGCGGCACCTGGCACACATGCAGCACAGTGCTCTTCTGGGCACAGAGCCTAATTTTCTGGGGCCGTATTTTCTGGGGCCTGTCCACGGACACCTTGCAAACCGCATGGCCCTAGGCAGGCAACTAGGTTGCCTTGCGGGAAATCCTGCCTTGCCACCTGTTTATTTGTTAGACTGGGCAGTATCAGCCTCCGCCTGTTTGTTTCTGCACCCTAGGCAATAGATTGTGAGACTACGGGTTACCCCTGGCACCAGTTTCAGCCTCCGCCCGCTTGTTTCGGCACACTAGGCACTAGGTTGTGAGGCTGCAGGTTACCCCTGGCACCAGTTTCAGCCTCTGCCTGTTTGTTTTGGCACACTGGGCACTAGATTGTGGGGCCGCAGGTTGACCCCTGGCACCAGTCTCAGTACACTGGGCACTAGAATGCGGGGCCGCGGGTGGAACCCTGACACCAGTCTCGGCAGACTAGGCACTAGATTGTGGGGCCACGGGTGAACCCTGGCACCAGTCTCGGCAGACTAGGCACTAGATTGTGGGGCCACGGGTGAACCCTGGCACCAGTCTCGGCACATTGGGCACTAGGTTGTTGAGCCAATGGTTGACCCCTGGCACCAGTCTCGGCACACTGGGCACTAGGTTGAGGGGCCACAAGTTGACCCCTTACACCAGTCTGGGCACTAGGTTGTGGGGCCATGGGTTGACCACTGGCACCAGCCTCGGCAAACTGGGTACTAGGTTGTGGGGCCACGGGTTTACCCTGGCACCAGTCTCCGCACATTGGGCACTAGGTTGTGGGGATGTGGGTTGACCCTTGGCACCAGTCTCGGCAGATTGGGCACTAGGTTTTGGGGCCCTGGGTTGTCCCCTGGCACCAGTCTCGGCACACTGGGCACTAGGTTGTGGGGTCACGGGTTGACCCCTGGCACCATTCTCAGCACACAGGGCAATAGGTTTTGGGGAACTGGGTTGTCCCCTGGCACCAGTCTCGGCACACTGGGCACTAGGTTGTGGGGTCACGGGTTGACCCCTGGCACCAGTCTCGGCACACTAGGCACTAGGTTGTGGGGCCACGGTTTGACCACTGGCACCAGTCTCAGCACACTGGGCACTAGATTGAGGGGCCGCGGGTTGACCCCTGGCACCAGTCTCAGTACACTGGGCACTAGGTAGAGGGGCAGTGGGTTGAACCCTGGCACCAGTCTCGGCACAATGGGCACTAGGTTGTGGGGCCACTGGTTAACTTTTGGCACCAGTCCCGGCACACTGGGCACTAGGTTGTGGGGCTGCGGGTTGACCCCTGGTACCAGCCCCAGCACACTGGGCCCTATTTTGTGGGCACTAGGTTGTGGGGCCGTGGATTGACCCCTGGCACCAGTCTCAGTACACTGGGCACTAGGTAGAGGGGCAGCGGGTAGTGACATGTTTTGCTCCTTTTGAATTTCAGAACTATATGCTACCATGCTTTTAATTTTTTGATGAACACATTGATTGAATAAGAAGTATTCATTGGATCATAAGGTGGTGTACTGGTCTCCCTTTTTTCTGACTACTATTTGTGGACTGGAGAAAGATTGGATATATATTTGAATATGGGACTACAGCACCTGTTTATATTCTGAGTGAATTGAGTGCGTTTTTTCTTGACTTATATATATATATATATATATATATATACAGGGGTGTATCTAGGGGTCGGAGCGCCCCTGGCAAAGTAAGGGACTGGCGCCCCCCCATATTTAAAATGAGGAAGGCCGAAAAAGAGTGTGGTCACACAATAGTACCCACAATTCAAATTATACCACATGGTAGTGCCCCTTACTCACATTACACCGCACAGTAGCGTCCGTCATTCACGTTACGCCACACAGTAGTACCCCTTATACACATTACTCCACACAGAAGTAGCCCTTATACAGGTTACGCCACACAGTAGTACCCCTTATACACGTTATGCCACACAGTAGTACCCCTTATACATGTTACGCCACGTGTGTGTGTGTGTGTGTGTGTGTGTGTGTGTATATATACACACCGTACTGGCTGTGGGGGTTAGATGGGGGGGCAGGTGCTTGGGGAACATTGGCCGATTGGCGAGGGAACGGCGGATACACTGGACTAACATGGTGAAAGACATTGGGATGGTGGAGGGGGAGACACTAGGATAGGTGAGGGTTGGTTAGATAGGGAGGTACTGGGCTGGGTCAGGGGATAGTAGCACTGACCTGGGATTGCTTGCATGGCCCACTCACTGCAGCACTGCTATTAATGTCCTGAGTGTGAGTGGTCACTCAGCCCAGTAGCAGGTATTGGTTTCGGTGAAAGACAAATAGAGGAGGGGATGTAGTTACTTTATTGAAGGTTGGGATCCCGGCAGTCAGGATACCGATGCCGGAATCCCGACTGCTTAACACGAGATCCATTATTTCGGGTTAATTTACTCATTACAGCTACCACTACTTTGATCCCAGTTTTTTTGAGTGTTTATATTTTGTGTGTATTTCATTGTATTGATGCATTAAAACATATTATGCCATGCGGTTGTTGGGTTTTGTTGCCTTTTATTGCATGCATTGGAACAATATGAGGCACTATTGATAAGGCGTCTGGCACAGTTTAAATGAAGCATTAGCTAAAAGGACCCTGGATTTCTGAACTAAAGTGCCCACCATATAAGAAAAATCATCCTGCCTCTATAAGGAATGCGTCTATTATGTTCTCTCAGCATACTTAAACACACACCGACACTGTAGCATACATACTTACAGGCCACTTACTTACAAACACAGGGCAAACACATACGCACATGCATTCACAGCACACTTACAAACACACTTACATACACATACACACATAGCATACTTACACACACAGCATGGATACACAAAGAGCTTCCATCCTCCGTTACACTGCCTGGTGGGGCGATTCTCCCTCTCTCTCTCCACAAGATGGGAGGCGCTGTAATAATGGCACGCTGAAGCTGCTCGGCCGCTGTAGGTTCCGTTATGGGTGCTCCGCGTCAGGTGGTATGGACATGAAAGCCACTTGACGCGGAAGCGCTGCTAGTTGTAGCCGGCTATCGCCGGGCAGCTCCTTTTGTGGCTGGGGACCCTGGACAAGAGTGTCTCTGTCAGGGGGGTGGGGGGTTTCTGGGTACTCAGAAACCCCCCTGCGTGCGCTACAGTAGTGAAGCAGCTCTAAGTAAAACTACAGCTCCCAGCAGCCCTTACTGCCCGGAGCTCCCGGTAGCAAGGGCTGCTGGGAGTTGTAGTTTTAGTGCTGCTTCACTAAAGTCTGGTGCCGGACATCGGCGATAATTACACTGAGTGACTGCTGTGCATGTCTCCGGTCCGAATAGGTATATGCCTAGTGCCTAGTCTATGTAAGTATACCCATTGGCCGCGAGTGGCACCTCCAGGCGGCGCCCCTCTTCTGCCGGCGCCCCTGGCGAGTGCCATCCTGGTCAATGGGTAGATACGCCCCTGTATATATATATGGAACAAAAATTTTAAGAGAATGCGCCCATAGTGCAGATCATTTTTATTTCATAGATGCATCTTTAAAAAACACACATCACAAGTTAAGATATTCTCGGACCAAATTAGACCCACTCTTTGGGCCAGTTCATAAGCATAAAAACATTCACGAGGCAAACCTCCACCGCTGTGTGCAGAAGCCGGGACCATACACCGCGCCGGTAAGCCGAACCCGTCTGGCCACTCGCGACGAGCACAGGGAGAGGTGAGAGCCAAGTGAAAGCGAGCACACACGTCTGGCAAGCTCCGCCCCGGGGAGGGTTGCCTCGTGGATGTTTTTATGCTTATGAACTGGCCCAAAGAGTGGGTCTAATTTGGTACGAGAATATCTTAACTTGTGATGTGTGTTTTTTAATGATGCATCTATGAAATAAAAATGATCTGCACTATGGGCGCATTCTCTTAAAATTCTTGTTCCAGACATTTCTGCTCAAGAGGGTTCTGAGCTCCTGGGAAATTGCTGCGGTGTCCGTTACACCAGGGCTAACAGTCCAAGGGGTGATCACCTGTGAACTGCAAACGATCAAATTGAAAAAAAACAGCGCACCTGTACATCGTTTTGTCCAATATATATATATATATTTCACTGTGCTTATTTTTGTTGCAGGGCTGATTAGAGGTGGAAACCTTCTCCGTCCCTCTCGGCTGGCGCTACGCGGTGTGAACCGCAACGCAGCTGCTTCTGAAGTGGAACGCATACAGACGTGGTTGCTAGGGCAACCAGGTCAAGCTGGGACCCGGAAGTAGTCGGCGGCGGCTTACAGTGACGGAGCTGCGGCGGGAGACGCGGAGGATGGTGCACCGAGCCCTGTGGGGTATTTTAGTGGGTAAGTGTTGTGTGTTCACTTTTGTATTGGTATGCCTTGAAGAAGGGGCTCTGCCCCGAAACGTTGCTTTATGTCAATACAGCATTTTTGCTTATAACCAGCCTCTTGAGTGCCTCATTTTCCACCGTTGGAATTGCATACATTTTGAGGATTAAGGCACCGGGGCACGCTGTCGTCTGAAGCTGAGTGCCGGCTGATTTGGCTTTGTATCTATGGGAATTTCAACTTGATTGATTCCAGGTAGCATGGCACCTAACTGACCTTCTAACCATTTACTATTGGGACTACCACTATTAACACCCTGGAGATTATTGGCAGTGCTTGCCATTGTTTTTAAACATCACTGTAGGAGGTGTATATGTTTATATAGCAGCCATGGAAGGAGCACCAAGTGCATCAGCATCGCAGGATGCTACGGGGTGCCACAACTTCATTACACCCCCTGGTGAGACTTTCTCTTTTACCCCTGAGCAAATTGAGGGGATCTTACTTAAAGAGAAAGTACCTGGCTTTGACACCAAACATACCATGGAGGATATCTATTTTCAGCTTTTTAAACTGAAGCGCAGAGAAATTGATTTCTTGCTACATGCCTCATCACTCACTGAGTACTATAAAGACAGGAAAATACCCAGAGGCTTTCGGTGTAGAAACTCCCCAACCATAGGGAGGAACAACCCCGATTTTATTAGAAAATGGGTGGGTATACTCAATCGATGTGCGCTAGACCTCATGGTACTGGTGATTGAGGAATCACGTCGTGAGTTGGACAACACCAGAATTAAAATTAAAGCTTTGGAGAAAGAATCCAAGAAATTACTGAGCGATCCGGCTAATAGCAGCTGGGTGAGTAAGTTGGAACAAAACTGTGATCAATATAAGCGTGAGCTGTTGAAGTTTAAAAGAAATAAGCGTGCTACGGTGGACAATGATTATGATGAGAACAAAGTCTACCGGTGGCTGTCAGGTAACGACAATGAGTCCCGGAGCAAACCTCGGTTCCAAAAAAGGAGACCTTGGCAAAAGAAACAGCATAATCAAGCTACCACCAATAGCCAAAGTGATAGTGACTTCCTGATTTCGGATTCTGACGATTGTGCCCCCAGCACTAGTGCCCCTTTAGGCTCAGGCCCTCTGCATACAAGCGATCTTCCACCCGCCGGGGGGGCCAAAACAAGAGGCGGAAGAAATCCAGAGAAAAAGAAGACACGTTAGTATTCAATTTATCAAACAGGAACCTATCGGATGACGAGCTAAAGGTTTTACAAAAAGGACTATCATTTGTACCCACCAACATGTATGATGGCTTCGAATGGCAACGAGACCATCACAAGCTAGCACGCAAATTACGCCTTAAGGAATTCTTTCATACCCGCTCCACTCCGGTTGAACACTCTCCTCTTGTTAGTTTTCAACAAATTCATTCAAAATCCAGTTTTGACCCGATGTCAACAAACCCGTCGTTAAAAACTTTCAACAGATTGCTTGATGATTCCGTATCCAGATTTGTCGCAGCACCTGGCCGTATACGTAAGAATTTATCACACACTGAAACGTCTGCATTGAAGAACTTAGCCGGCTATGATGATATCATCATCAGGCCGGCTGATAAGGGCGGGGCCATTGTGGTCCAGAATCTTAATGCCTATAGAAGAGAGATTGAACGTCAACTACGGGAACCTGGAGTTTATGAAAAATTACAGTGTGATCCCACGAAGGAATACCAGCGTGAGATTCGTTCAATACTGGACACAGCGGTAAGGGATGGCCTACTTACTCCAGATTTACAGAAGATCCTCATGAATGAACATCCGGTAACACCGGTACTATACACACTTCCGAAACTTCATAAGGACAGTGTAACTCCACCTGGTCGGCCCATTATATCTGCCCGAAATTCATTATTACAATCTATAGCCCAGTTACTTGACTTTCTTCTCCAGCCTTTGCTCCCTCTTAAAAAGTCGTTTTTGAAGGATACCACCAGCTTTATTAACCTTTTACTTGATTTACAGGTGGTACCGGAGGGTACTATTATGTGTTGTTTGGACGTGTGTAGCCTTTACACCTCCATCAAACATGTGGATGGTGTGGCGGCTATGCGGAGGTTCTTATGTGATTATCTTGATCCTGACATATTCGACCATGATTTATTCATTCGTTTGCTGGAACTGACTCTCTGCAGAAATTATTTTTTGTACGACAGTCAGTTCTTTTTGCAACTGAGGGGATGTGCCATGGGGTCGGCTGTGGCCCCCTCATATGCAAATGTGTTCATGTTTGCGCAGGAAGAACATCTATTCCTGAATTGTCCAGAAGTGAGCCAACATCTTTTACTATACTCCCGGTACATAGATGATATTTTCATCTTATGGACCGGGGGGCAGGATAGACTAGATGCATTGTTAGTGAAGGCGAACCTGTCTGATTCTTCCATTAAGTATACTTACTCTTGTAGTGCCACAACTATGCATTTTCTGGACGTGAAAGTGATGATCAGTGGAGGTACTATCAGTACCGACATCTATCACAAGGATGTTGACCGCAACACTTTCCTTAGAGCAGAGAGCCATCATCCACCAGCTCTTAAGAAGGGCTTACCGCTATCCCAAATGATGCGTATCGCTAGGATAGTAAGTGATCCGATGGTACTTCCCGATAGACTCGATGAAGTGATCCTGAAGTTTATAGCCCGTGGCTATAATCCAAGTAATTTACTTAAACAGAATGAACAGGTGTTACAAATATCGCAAACACAGCTCTTACAACCTAAAATTAGAGCCCAAGATAGTTGTATTCCGTGGGTTAGTCAGTTTACGACAGCCAGCCCCATCATTCAGCAAGCATCATTAGCTTTGTGGCCTATCATTAAATCTGACAGTGAATTGCCATCGCTTAAAGACACTAGACCTTTAGCGGCTTTTAGGCGAGGCCGCAATCTTCGTGATAGGCTGGTGAAAACAGACATCTCCGGTATGGGGAAGGGTGTGACGCCAAATGTATACTATAAACCTCCGGGCTGTTACAGCTGCCATAATTGCACTACCTGCAAATATATGCAACCTTGTCGCAAATTTAAACATCCATACTCTGAGAAGATGTATGATATCAGACATATTTTGACATGCAGGTCAGATTTTGTAGTGTACATCATATGCTGTCCTTGCGGTCTGTATTACGTAGGACAAACTTCTAGGCTCTCCATCGGTCAGCCATTCATCTATCGGGTAGAAATTTAGACCAACCGGTGGCTCGTCACTTTAGAGAAAAAGGCCATACTCTGTCCATGTTGAGATATTTTATAATCGACCACATCCCATTAACATTAAGGGGCGGTGATCGACATAAGGCACTTTTGCTGGCAGAATCCCGATGGATTTTTCGCCTCAATACCATGTCTCCCCTGGGACTGAATGACAAGATAAATTGGAATAGCATTATGTAATGCAGCACATGGTAGAGTATAGGGATAGTTACGGTAACGTTATATCTCTAGTAATGTGAAGTTGTGATGCCCTGTGATTAACTGTGCTGCTCAGTATATACTTGGTAGCTCCTACATGTCTGCTTTGTTTTTAAACGTTGTTATTATTTCACTGTGCTTATTTTTGTTGCAGGGCTGATTAGAGGTGTGAACCTTCTCCGTCCCTCTCGGCTGGCGCTACGCGGTGTGAACTGCAACGCAGCTGCTTCTGAAGTGGAACGCATACAGACGTGGTTGCTAGGGCAACCAGGTCAAGCTGGGACCCGGAAGTAGTCGGCGGCGGCTTACAGTGACGGAGCTGCGGCGGGAGACACGGAGGATGGTGCACCGAGCCCTGTGGGGTATTTTAGTGGGTAATTGTTGTGTGTTCACTTTTGTATTGGTATGCCTTGAAGAAGGGGCTCTGCCCCGAAACGTTGCTTTATGTCAATACAGCATTTTTGCTTATAACCAGCCTCTTGAGTGCCTCATTGTCCACCGTTGGAATTGCATACATTTTGAGGATTAAGGCACCGGGGCACGCTGTCGTCTGAAGCTGAGTGCCGGCTGATTTGGCTTTGTATATATATATATATATATATATATATATATACATACATATACAGTGCATCCGGAAAGTATTCACAGCGCTTCAATTTTTCCAGATTTTGTTATGTTACAGCCTTATTTCAAACTGGAATAAATAAATTTTATCCCTCAAAATTCTACACACAATACCCCATGGGGATCATTCCGAGTTGTTCGCTCGCTAGCAGATTTTAGCAGCATTGCACACGCTAGGCCGCTGCCCTCTGGGAGTGTATCTTAGCTTAGCAGAATTGCGAACGAAAGATTAGCAGAATTGCGAATAGAAAATTCTTAGCAGTTTCTGAGTAGCTCGAGACTTACGCCTACACTGCGATCAGCTCAGCCCATTTCGTTCCTGGTTTGACGTCACAAACACGCCCTGCGTTCGGCCAGCCACTCCCCCGTTTCTCCAGACACTCCCAAGTTTTATCCTGGCACGCCTGCGTTTTTCCGCACACTCCCAGAAAACGGTCCTTTTCCGCCCAGAAACACCCACTTCCTGTCAATCACACTCCGATCATTTCAACGATGAAAATTCTTCGTTCGGACGTGAGTAAATCTACTAAATTTTGTGCTAAAATACTTAGCGCATGCGCATTTTTGCCTTAATCGCTCCGTTGCGAAAATCGGCAACGAGCGAACAACTCGGAATGACTCCCTATAATGACAAGGTGAAAAAAGGGTTTTTGAGATTTTTGAAAATTTATAACAAATACAAAACTAAGAAATCACATGTACATAAGTATTCACAGCCTTTGCTATGAAGATCAAAATTGAGATCAGGTGCAGCCTGTTTCCACTGATCATCCTTGAGATGTTCCTACAGCTTAATTGGAGTCTACATGTGGTAAATTCAGTTGATTGGACATGATTTAGAAAGGCACACACCTGTCTATATAAGGTCCCACACTTGACAGTGCATGTGTGAACACAAACCAAGCATGAAGTCAAGGGAATTGTCTGTAGACCTGCAAGATAGGATTGTCTCGAGGCACAAATCTGGGGAAGGGTACAGAAAAATATCTGCTGCTTTAAAAGGTCCCAGTGAGACCAATCCCTTTGATATGCACTCTCCCTTTAATAAATATTGGTGGTAGGTCTCAAATTTATAGTTTGCAGAGAGGCACCGAACACAATAGCAGCGGCTCTAGTCTTGCTTATATACACATGTCTTATACCATAGTGTATTCCTAATACACTTCCAAACCTGCTCCTTAAGTGACTGGGAAAGGGTATCTATGTAACTTTCCCAAGTCTCGACAAATCTTACCTCTGTTTTGTAGCAAGGCCTCCAACCTTTCCATTGTAAAAATATGAAAAAGTTTTTCTAAAAAAGACTCCTAATATTATTTAAGAAATTAGATAGACAGTCTTTGTTTAGTTTAAATGTTATGAGGAGGAAAGTTAAGCTATGAGCTTGTGATGTGAAAATAAATTGTATGTCAGAGAAAAAGAGCACAAAAAGGCAATGTGAACAAACGGAACAACAAATAAAGAGAATTCCTTGGCACAGACAAGTCCAGCTGAGGTGTAAACAGCACATTAGCCAAAAAATGTGTAATCACTGCAGGACGTACCCATAAAAAGGTTTTAATATCCGCATGGATCTCAGAAGCCCATGTGTTACAATATTCTCACACATTTTGCTTTCAAATTTCTGGAATGTTATTCCATTTCAGTCTAATGTTCCAATTTTAATCAAAGTTGGAAACAAGATAATAGATGTTTGGACAGCATGATAAAACCTAACAAAAAAAAAAAGCATAAATGAGCTCAAAACACTTTTAATTTATGATTAAAAGTGTCATTAGGCATATTAACTTTACCCAAAAAAAATCAGTCTAATTTCTCAAGCTGTCTGTAATCTTTCAATGATATTGATTGATTGCAATGTCTTCATGCCTACTGGGAAGCCTATCTGTACATGCAATCAGCAGGCCATATCCATTTAGTGCCCAGAAGAAATCCACTGTTCTCTGGCCAAAATGGAACCACTAATCATTAATAAGGCAAAGATAAATATGAAATTGGAATGCTATGTAATGCGCACTTAAAGAAAAAATACACACATTTCTATCTATCTATCTATCTATCTATCTATCTATCTATCTATCTATCTATCTATCTAATAAATGTAATGATTAAAATAGCTTTTTTGCACCTAAGAAGCTATTACATTTATTCAAAGTAACACAATATAAAACAATATTGAAGGATTATGTTACTGTGCTAGTATAATCCATATGGATATGAATATAGTTGAATAAAATTTGTTATTTGCGCTATGTTTCTAACACCTTCCAATTGACATAGATCCGCAGAACAGCTTCTTAAGCCCTTTATGATGTTTCATTTACTAACAAATAGAACTGTGAAATTATGCAACACGATGTAAGATTGTTGCTGTGAGAATTAATCACATTTCTGTAGACTTAAAGTTTAATTATTATTCTGATCCAAGAGAGCAGACTGTGTGAACCGCTGTTGCTAAACTGTACTATATAAACATAGCATACTGATAGAATTTTCTTGTCAAATCAACTGGCATTTCCATGCAGCAAGCTTGCCTTTCTGTCAGCTATTTGTATCATGGGTAAAGATTGGTATCTCAAAGGAATGTGATTTGCATGTTTATCAGTAAAGTAAAACTCAACAGTATAGTACTCCTTCTATAAAAGCCTTCATGATATAATGGGCGCCATGTACTAAGAACGATAATACTGCTGACTCTCTCCAACACCTGCAAGGTGGTGGCCCAGTGGAACGCTGTACCGGCTGGGATTTTCTTACCACCCCGTACCTCCATACTTACAGCACTGCATCAACTCCAGTGGCTGAGCTGACCTGACCTATATGTGTCTAATGGGTTCATTCCCTCCAGTGGCTGAGGTGACCCATCTGTGTCCAATGTGTCCATCCCCTCCTGTAGCTGAGCTCACCTTACCTATCTGTCCACTGTGTCCATCCACTCCAGTTGCTGGGCTGAGCTGACCTGACCTGTGTCCATCCACTCCAGTTGCTGAATTGACCTGACCTATCTGTGTCCATCCACTCCAGTGGCTGAGCTGACTTGACCTATCTGTCCAGTGTCCATCCACTCCAGTGGTTAAGTTGGCCTGATCTATCTGTGTCCACTGTGTCAATCCACTCCAGTGGCTGAGCTGCCCTTTCTGTCCACTGTGTCCATCCACTCCAGTGGCTGAGCTGACCTGACCTATCTGTGCCCACTGTGTTCATACACTCCAGTGGCTGAGCTGACCTGACCAATCTGTGCTCACTGTGTACATCCAGTCCAGTGGCTGAGCTGACCTGACCTATCTGTCTACTATGTCCGTCCACTACAGTGGCTGAGCTGACATGACCTATGTATCCACTATGTCCATCCACTCCAGTGGCTTAGCTGACCTGACCTATGTGTGTCCATCTACTCCAGTGCTGAGCTGACCTATCTGTCCACTCCAGTCATCTCAGGCTCCTTAGTGCTGTTAATATTGTCTGAGCTAGATTGCAGTACAGGCAGTTAGCAAGTAATTGTTTATTTATTTTTTTATAGTGCAGGAACTTAGTTACATCTATTGTTTAAGTGTGTCACACTGGTGCTGCACAGTGACTCCACAAACCATACACCACTGCATTTGCATAAATAATATAATATGAGTGTGAGTTGCTATTTGTGAAAAAAGTAAAACAAATGTTAATTTTGTTTTTACAAATTGTGGCCCTCAGTCAGGTTGGATCGCAAGACACGATCCAACCGCAACAATTACAAAGACGATGCGTGTGCATGCGCAGGGCCTGCCCTGCGCATGTGCTCACATTTACTGCGAGTGCCCCGCAGTAAATGCAAATGCCTCTACCTGTCAATGTGGCAGAGGCATTCGCGAGGTGGGAGTGGGGTAGTAACGCTCTGTTTTCTAGGTGGAGATGGAGCATTGCGGGGGTGGTGTCTGGGAAACAGAGGTGGCGGCAGACGAACGGGGCATGGTGTGGATGTGATCGGGTCGAACGTTACATGCAGCTGTTCCAATCACAAAGATGGCTGTGGCCCTCCTGCCGTCGCAGCCAGGCTGTGCTGACAGAAGGCATCAACAAATTTTACAATCATGCTGAACTTGCAGTGCAACCACAATTTCAGCATGGTTGCAGGGGGGGGAGGCTTGCCCTGCGATGGGTGGCCCCAGCATGTGATCAAAAGGATTGCAAATTCTGCTAAAAGGCAGAATTTGCAATCCTTACTGAATAGGGTCCAGTGTGCACTGTGACTTTGTTCACATAATTAGTTGTCATTTGCAAAAAAAATTAAAAAAAAAATGTTCTTTTGTTTGTATATGGATCGATATGGATAACAATCACTTTAGAGCAGGAGCAGCACCCAAATACTAGCGATGCAGCTGCTGCCCTGAATCATGATGATACTAATCCTTCAATGTTATTTACTAAAGCCAATACCCAAGGGCACAGAGGCTTTAGCTCAGGGCATCTGAAATAAAAATTATATGTATTTTACAGTGGTAAAGAAAAAAACACCTCTAACTAAAATGAAAGTTTAACAGTTCTAGAAGCACCACTCATAAATAAATGCCAAAGCCTGAGTCATTTCTTGACACTGGCAATTTATGTGTTTCTGTAGTAAACATTTCCTTTATTACATGTGTTTATTTTCTTTACCGCTGTAAAGTATTGCTTTTTTTTAGTTCAGATGCCGTGACTTAAACCTTCTATGTCATTGGGCATCAGCTTTAGTACATGACGTTGAAGGGCTAGTACTGTCATGACTGGTGGCAGCAGCTGCAGTGCTAGTATTTATTGATTTTTTTAATTGGATACCACGGGTATCAGTAGCACACGTACCCACAGTAATCCAAAATTGGGCGCGAGGTAAGCAAGGTTCTTTTACTAAACTAAACCTCGTGCCCAACTACCCAACTCAATCCACCCCACAGTGTTTACATTGCTTATGTGAACATAGTGGGGCACAGCACATACAACACATTCAGCACACACCGGTTGTACAAAAAAACAGCAGCTGCACCAGTGTGACACTAAAGCTGGTTCTTGCTCTGTACCATGGCGGCACATGATACACAGGTGTTTTCATCACTGAAAACCCAGCGACCACTTTTTTAATTGGATACCGCAAGTATCGGAAGCGTAGATGCCTGCGGTATTCCACAACTGGGCGTGACGTACGTAAGGTTTTTTACCTTGCTAAAACTCATGACCAACTGAATTTCCCATATGTGTGTAAAAAGTAGTGATGTGCACCGGACATTTTTTGGGTTTTGTGTTTTGGTTTTGGATTCGGTTCCGCGGCCGTGTTTTGGATTCGGACGCGTTTTGGCAAAACCTCCCTGAAAATTTTTTGTCGGATTCGGGTGTGTTTTGGATTCGGGTGTTTTTTTTTAAAAAAACCCTAAAAAACAGCTTAAATCATAGAATTTGGGGGTCATTTTGATCCCATAGTATTATTAACCTCAATAACCATAATTTCCACTCATTTCCAGTCTATTCTGAACACCTCACACCTCACAATATTATTTTTAGTCCTAAAATTTGCACCGAGGTCGCTGGATGGCTAAGCTAAGCGACACAAGTGGCCGACACAAACACCTGGCCCATCTAGGAGTGGCAATGCAGTGTCAGGCAGGATGGCACTTCAAAAAAATAGTCCCCAAACAGCACATGATGCAAAGAAAAAAAGAGGCGCACCAAGGTCGCTGTGTGACTAAGCTAAGCAACACAAGTGGCCGACACAAACACCTGGCCCATCTAGGAGTGGCACTGCAGTGTCAGACAGGATGGCACTTCAAAAAAATTGTCCCCAAACAGCACATGATGCAAAGAAAAAAAGAGGCGCACCAAGGTCGCTGTGTGACTAAGCTAAGCGACACAAGTGGCCGACACAAACACCTGGCCCATCTAGGAGTGGCACTGCAGTGTCAGACAGGATGGCACTTCAAAAAAATTGTCCCCAAACAGCACATGATGCAAAGAAAAAAGAGGCGCACCAAGGTCGCTGTGTGACTAAGCTAAGCGACACAAGTGGCCGACACAAACACCTGGCCCATCTAGGAGTGGCACTGCAGTGTCAGACAGGATGGCACTTCAAAAAAATTGTCCCCAAACAGCACATGATGCAAAGAAAAAAAGAGGCGCACCACAGGTATAGAATGTAGATGGATAGTATACTTAATGATGACACAGAGGTAGGTACAGCAGTGGCCTTCTGTACCGTACTGCTATATATAGTATACTGGTGGTCACTGTGTCAGCAAACTGCAAAACTAAAATGCACCACAGGTATAGAATGTAGATGGATAGTATACTTAATGACGACACAGAGGTAGGTAGAGCAGTGGCCTTCCGTACCGTACTGCTATATATAGTAGAGATGAGCGCCTGAAATTTTTCGGGTTTTGTGTTTTGGTTTTGGGTTCGGTTCCGCGGCCGTGTTTTGGGTTCGAACGCGTTTTGGCAAAACCTCACCGAATTTTTTTTGTCGGATTCGGGTGTGTTTTGGATTCGGGTGTTTTTTTCAAAAAACCCTAAAAAACAGCTTAAATCATAGAATTTGGGGGTAATTTTGATCCCAAAGTATTATTAACCTCAAAAAACATAATTTACACTCATTTTCAGCCTATTCTGAACACATCACACCTCACAATATTATTTTTAGTCCTAAAATTTGCACCGAGGTCGCTGTGTGAGTAAGATAAGCGACCCTAGTGGCCGACACAAACACCGGGCCCATCTAGGAGTGGCACTGCAGTGTCACGCAGGATGTCCCTTCCAAAAAACCCTCCCCAAACAGCACATGACGCAAAGAAAAAAAGAGGCGCAATGAGGTAGCTGACTGTGTGAGAAAGATAAGCGACCCTAGTGGCCGACACAAACACCGGGCCCATCTAGGAGTGGCACTGCAGTGTCACGCAGGATGTCCCTTCCAAAAAACCCTCCCCAAACAGCACGACGCAAAGAAAAAAAGAGGCGCAATGAGGTAGCTGTGTGAGAAAGATAAGCGACCCTAGTGGCCGACACAAACACCGGGCCCATCTAGGAGTGGCACTGCAGTGTCACGCAGGATGTCCCTTCCAAAAAACCCTCCCCAAACAGCACATGACGCAAAGAAAAAAAGAGGCGCAATGAGGTAGCTGTGTGAGTAAGATTAGCGACCCTAGTGGCCGACACAAACACCGGGCCCATCTAGGAGTGGCACTGCAGTGTCACGCAGGATGGCCCTTCCAAAAAACCCTCCCCAAACAGCACATGACGCAAAGAAAAAAAGAGGCGCAATGAGGTAGCTGACTGTGTGAGTAAGATTAGCGACCCTAGTGGCCGACACAAACACCGGGCACATCTAGGAGTGGCACTGCAGTGTCACGCAGGATGTCCCTTCCAAAAAACCCTCCCCAAACAGCACATGACGCAAAGAAAAAAAGAGGCGCAATGAGGTAGCTGACTGTGTGAGAAAGATAAGCGACCCTAGTGGCCGACACAAACACCGGGCCCATCTAGGAGTGGCACTGCAGTGTCACGCAGGATGTCCCTTCCAAAAAACCCTCCCCAATCAGCACATGATGCAAAGAAAAAGAAAAGAAAAAAGAGGTGCAAGATGGAATTATCCTTGGGCCCTCCCACCCACCCTTATGTTGTATAAACAAAACAGGACATGCACACTTTAACCAACCCATCATTTCAGTGACAGGGTCTGCCACACGACTGTGACTGATATGACGGGTTGGTTTGGACCCCCCCCAAAAAAGAAGCAATTAATCTCTCCTTGCACAAACTGGCTCTACAGAGGCAAGATGTCCACCTCATCTTCACCCTCCGATATATCACCGTGTACATCCCCCTCCTCACAGATTATCAATTCGTCCCCACTGGAATCCACCATCTCAGCTCCCTGTGTACTTTGTGGAGGCAATTGCTGCTGGTCAATGTCTCCGCGGAGGAATTGATTATAATTCATTTTAATGAACATCATCTTCTCCACATTTTCTGGATGTAACCTCGTACGCCGATTGCTGACAAGGTGAGCGGCGGCACTAAACACTCTTTCGGAGTACACACTTGTGGGAGGGCAACTTAGGTAGAATAAAGCCAGTTTGTGCAAGGGCCTCCAAATTGCCTCTTTTTCCTGCCAGTATAAGTACGGACTGTGTGACGTGCCTACTTGGATGCGGTCACTCATATAATCCTCCACCATTCTATCAATGTTGAGAGAATCATATGCAGTGACAGTAGACGACATGTCCGTAATCGTTGTCAGGCCCTTCAGTCCGGACCAGATGTCAGCATCAGCAGTCGCTCCAGACTGCCCTGCATCACCGCCAGCGGGTGGGCTCGGAATTCTGAGCCTTTTCCTCGCACCCCCAGTTGCGGGAGAATGTGAAGGAGGAGATGTTGACAGGTCGCGTTCCGCTTGACTTGACAATTTTGTCACCAGCAGGTCTTTCAACCCCAGCAGACCTGTGTCTGCCGGAAAGAGAGATCCAAGGTAGGCTTTAAATCTAGGATCGAGCACGGTGGCCAAAATGTAGTGCTCTGATTTCAACAGATTGACCACCCGTGAATCCTTGTTAAGCGAATTAAGGGCTGCATCCACAAGTCCCACATGCCTAGCGGAATCGCTCCGTGTTAGCTCCTTCTTCAATGCCTCCAGCTTCTTCTGCAAAAGCCTGATGAGGGGAATGACCTGACTCAGGCTGGCAGTGTCTGAACTGACTTCACGTGTGGCAAGTTCAAAGGGCATCAGAACCTTGCACAACGTTGAAATCATTCTCCACTGCACTTGAGACAGGTGCATTCCATCTCCTATATCGTGCTCAATTGTATAGGCTTGAATGGCCTTTTGCTGCTCCTCCAACCTCTGAAGCATATAGAGGGTTGAATTCCACCTCGTTACCACTTCTTGCTTCAGATGATGGCAGGGCAGGTTCAGTAGTTTTTGGTGGTGCTCCAGTCTTCTGTACGTGGTGCCTGTACGCCGAAAGTGTCCCGCAATTTTTCTGGCCACCGACAGCATCTCTTGCACGCCCCTGTCGGTTTTAAAAAAATTCTGCACCACCAAATTCAAGGTATGTGCAAAACATGGGACGTGCTGGAATTTGCCCATATTTAATGCACACACAATATTGCTGGCGTTGTCCGATGCCACAAATCCACAGGAGAGTCCAATTGGGGTAAGCCATTCCGCGATGATCTTCCTCAGTTGCCGTAAGAGGTTTTCAGCTGTGTGCGTATTCTGGAAAGCGGTGATACAAAGCGTAGCCTGCCTAGGAAAGAGTTGGCGTTTGCGAGATGCTGCTACTGGTGCCGCCGCTGCTGTTCTTGCGGCGGGAGTCCATACATCTACCCAGTGGGCTGTCACAGTCATATAGTCCTGACCCTGCCCTGCTCCACTTGTCCACATGTCCGTGGTTAAGTGGACATTGGGTACAACTGCATTTTTTAGGACACTGGTGAGTCTTTTTCTGACGTCCGTGTACATTCTCGGTATCGCCTGCCTAGAGAAGTGGAACCTAGATGGTATTTGGTAACGGGGGCACACTGCCTCAATAAATTGTCTAGTTCCCTGTGAACTAACGGCGGATACCGGACGCACGTCTAACACCAACATAGTTGTCAAGGACTCAGTTATCCGCTTTGCAGTAGGATGACTGCTGTGATATTTCATCTTCCTCGCAAAGGACTGTTGAACAGTCAATTGCTTACTGGAAGTAGTACAAGTGGGCTTACGACTTCCCCTCTGGGATGACCATCGACTCCCAGCGGCAACAACAGCAGCGCCAGCAGCAGTAGGCGTTACACGCAAGGATGCATCGGAGGAATCCCAGGCAGGAGAGGACTCGTCAGACTTGCCAGTGACATGGCCTGCAGGACTATTGGCATTCCTGGGGAAGGAGGAAATTGACACTGAGGGAGTTGGTGGGGTGGTTTGCGTGAGCTTGGTTACAAGAGGAAGGGATTTACTGGTCAGTGGACTGCTTCCGCTGTCACCCAAAGTTTTTGAACTTGTCACTGACTTATTATGAATGCGCTGCAGGTGACGTATAAGGGAGGATGTTCCGAGGTGGTTAACGTCCTTACCCCTACTTATTACAGCTTGACAAAGGGAACACACGGCTTGACACCTGTTGTCCGCATTTCTGGTGAAATACCTCCACACCGAAGAGCTGATTTTTTTGGTATTTTCACCTGGCATGTCAACGGCCATATTCCTCCCACGGACAACAGGTGTCTCCCCGGGTGCCTGACTTAAACAAACCACCTCACCATCAGAATCCTCCTGGTCAATTTCCTCCCCAGCGCCAGCAACACCCATATCCTCCTCATCCTGGTGTACTTCAACACTGACATCTTCAATCTGACTATCAGGAACTGGACTGCGGGTGCTCCTTCCAGCACTTGCAGGGGGCATGCAAATAGTGGAAGGCGCATGCTCTTCACGTCCAGTGTTGGGAAGGTCAGGCATCGCAAACGACACAATTGGACTCTCCTTGTGGATTTGGGATTTCAAAGAACGCACAGTTCTTTGCGGTGCTTTTGCCAGCTTGAGTCTTTTCAGTTTTCTAGCGAGAGGCTGAGTGCTTCCATCCTCATGTGAAGCTGAACCACTAGCCATGAACATAGGCCAGGGCCTCAGCCGTTCCTTGCCACTCCGTGTGGTAAATGGCATATTGGCAAGTTTACGCTTCTCCTCCGACAATTTTATTTTAGGTTTTGGAGTCCTTTTTTTTCTGATATTTGGTGTTTTGGATTTGACATGCTCTGTACTATGACATTGGGCATCGGCCTTGGCAGACGACGTTGCTGGCATTTCATCGTCTCGGCCATGACTAGTGGCAGCAGCTTCAGCACGAGGTGGAAGTGGATCTTGATCTTTCCCTAATTTTGGAACCTCAACTTTTTTGTTCTCCATATTTTATAGGCAGAACTAAAAGGCACCTCAGGTAAACAATGGAGATGGATGGATTGGATACTAGTATACAATTATGGACGGACTGCCACGGTTAGGTGGTATAAAAAAACCACGGTTAGGTGGTATATATTATAATAATAATACAATTATGGATGGACGGACTGCCTGCCGACTGCCGACACAGAGGTAGCCACAGCCGTGAACTACCGCACTGTACACTGGTTGATAAAGAGATAGTAGTATACTCGTAACAACTAGTATGACACTATGACGACGGTATAAAGAAAGAAAAAAAAATACCACAGTTAGGTGGTATATATTATAATAATAATACAATTATGGATGGACGGACTGCCTGCCGACTGCCGACACAGAGGTAGCCACAGCCGTGAACTACTGCACTGTACACTGGTTGATAAAGAGATAGTAGTATACTCGTAACAACTGGTATGACACTATGACGACGGTATAAAGAAAGAAAAAAAAATACCACAGTTAGGTGGTATATATTATAATAATAATACAATTATGGATGGACGGACTGCCTGCCGACTGCCGACACAGAGGTAGCCACAGCCGTGAACTACCGCACTGTACACTGGTTGATAAAGAGATAGTAGTATACTCGTAACAACTAGTATGACACTATGACGACGGTATAAAGAAAGAAAAAAAAATACCACAGTTAGGTGGTATATATTATAATAATAATACAATTATGGATGGACGGACTGCCTGCCGACTGCCGACACAGAGGTAGCCACAGCCGTGAACTACCGCACTGTACACTGGTTGATAAAGAGATAGTAGTATACTCGTAACAACTAGTATGACACTATGACGACGGTATAAAGAATGAAAAAAAAACCACGGTTAGGTGGTATATATTATAATAATAATACAATTATGGATGGACGGACTGCCTGCCGACTGCCGACACAGAGGTAGCCACAGCCGTGAACTACCGCACTGTACACTGGTTGATAAAGAGATAGTAGTATACTCGTAACAACTAGTATGACACTATGACGGTATAAAGAATGAAAAAAAAACCACGGTTAGGTGGTATATATTATAATAATAATACAATTATGGATGGACGGACTGCCTGCCGACTGCCGACACAGAGGTAGCCACAGCCGTGAACTACCGCACTGTACACTGGTTGATAAAGAGATAGTAGTATACTCGTAACAACTAGTATGACACTATGACGACGGTATAAAGAAAGAAAAAAAAATACCACAGTTAGGTGGTATATATTATAATAATAATACAATTATGGATGGACGGACTGCCTGCCGACTGCCGACACAGAGGTAGCCACAGCCGTGAACTACCGCACTGTACACTGGTTGATAAAGAGATAGTAGTATACTCGTAACAACTAGTATGACACTATGACGACGGTATAAAGAATGAAAAAAAAACCACGGTTAGGTGGTATATATTATAATAATAATACAATTATGGATGGACGGACTGCCTGCCGACTGCCGACACAGAGGTAGCCACAGCCGTGAACTACCGCACTGTACACTGGTTGATAAAGAGATAGTAGTATACTCGTAACAACTAGTATGACACTATGACGGTATAAAGAATGAAAAAAAAACCACGGTTAGGTGGTATATATTATAATAATAATACAATTATGGATGGACGGACTGCCTGCCGACTGCCGACACAGAGGTAGCCACAGCCGTGAACTACCGCACTGTACACTGGTTGATAAAGAGATAGTAGTATACTCGTAACAACTAGTATGACACTATGACGACGGTATAAAGAAAGAAAAAAAAATACCACGGTTAGGTGGTATATATTGTAATACAATTATGGATGGACGGACTGCCTGCCGAGTTCCGACTGCCGACACAGAGGTAGCCACAGCCGTGAACTACCGCACTGTACTGTGTCTGCTGCTAATATAGACTGGTTGATAAAGAGATAGTATACAATACATACAACAATATACTACTATACTGGTGGTCAGGCACTGGTCACCACTAGTCACACTGGCAGTGGCACTCCTGCAGCAAAAGTGTGCACTGTTTAATTTTAAATTAATATAATATTATGTACTCCTGGGGGCTCCTGCTATAACAACCTGCAGTGCTCCCCAGTCTCCCCCACAATTATTATAAGCTTTGCCTTTTATACATTGATGTGCAGCACACTGGGCTGAGCTGAGTGCACACAGACTGAGTCACACTGTGTGACTGGCTGCTGCTGTGTATCGTTTTTTTTCAGGCAGAGAACGGATATAGCAGAGAACGGATATATTATATTAAAATAAATAAAAGTTAACTAACAACAACTGCACTGGTCACTGTGGTAAACTCTGTCTGACTCTGCACAATCTCTCTCTCTCTTCTAATCTAATTTCTAATGGAGAGGACGCCAGCCACGTCCTCTCCCTATCAATCTCAATGCACGTGTGAAAATGGCGGCGACGCGCGGCTCCTTATATAGAATCCGAGTCTCGCGAGAATCCGACAGCGTCATGATGACGTTCGGGCGCGCTCGGGTTAACCGAGCAAGGCGGGAGGATCCGAGTCTGCTCGGACCCGTAAAAAAAACATGAAGTTCGTGCGGGTTCGGTTTCAGAGAAACCGAACCCGCTCATCTCTAATATATAGTATACTGGTGGTCACTGTGTCAGCAAACTGCAAAACTAAAATGCACCACAGGTATAGAATGTAGATGGATAGTATACTTAATGACGACACAGAGGTAGGTACAGCAGTGGCCTTCCGTACCGTACTGCTATATATAGTATACTGGTGGTCACTGTGTCAGCAAACTGCAAACTAAAATGCACCACAGGTATAGAATGTAGATGGATAGTATAATTAATGACGACACAGAGGTAGGTACAGCAGTGGCCTTCCGTACCGTACTGCTATATATAGTATACTGGTGGTCACTGTGTCAGCAAACTGCAAAACTAAAATGCACCACAGGTATAGAATGTAGATGGATAGTATACTTAATGATGACACTGAGGTAGGTACAGCAGTGGCCTTCCGTACCGTACTGCTATATATAGTATACTGGTGGTCACTGTGTCAGCAAACTGCAAAACTAAAATGCACCACAGGTATAGAATGTAGATTGTAGTATACTTAATGACGACACAGAGGTATGTACAGCAGTGGCCTTCCGTACCGTACTGCTATATATAGTATACTGGTGGTCACTGTGTCAGCAAACGGCAAAACTAAAATGCACCACAGGTATAGAATGTAGATGGATAGTATACTTAATGACGACACAGAGGTAGGTACAGCAGTGGCCTTCCGTACCGTACTGCTATATATAGTATACTGGTGGTCACTGTGTCAGCAAACTGCAAAACTAAAATGCACCACAGGTATAGAATGTAGATGGATAGTATACTTAATGACGACACAGATGTAGGTACAGCAGTGGCCTTCCGTACCGTACTGCTATATATAGTATGCTGGTGGTCACTGTGTCAGCAAACTGCACAACTAAAATGCACCACAGGTATAGAATCTAGATGGATAGTATACTTAATGACGACACAGAGGTAGGTACAGCAGTGGCCTACTGTACCGTAATGCTATATATTATATACTGGTGGTCACTGGTCAGCAAAACTCTGCACTGTCCTCCTCCTATATAATACAGCTGCTCCCCAGTCCCCACAATTAAGCAGTGTGAGCACAGATACTGTATTGTATATGCAGCACACTGAGCACAGATATGGAGCGTTTTTTTCAGGCAGAGAACGGATAACTGGTGGTCACTGATCAGCAAAACTCTGCACTGTACTCCTCCTATATTATACAGCTGCTCCCCAGCCCTCCCCACAATTAAGCAATAATGCACAATCAAGTTCAACAATAACGGAGAGGACGCCAGCCACGTCCTCTCCCTAACATTTCCAATGCACAAGTGAAAATGGCGGTGACGCGCGGCTGCTTATATAGAATCCGAATCTCGTGAGAATCCGACATCGGGATGATGACGTTCGGGCGCGCTCGGGTTAACCGAGCCATACGGGAGAATCCGAGTATGGCTCGGACCCGTGTAAAAAGGGTGAAGTTCGGGGGGATTCGGTTTCCGAGAAACCGAACCCGCTCATCACTAGTAAAAAGCAGCAGAGAAGAGTCAGTACACATAATGCTAATAGAATTAGAAACAGGTAATGACAGAATAAAATTGTCCATCGCTGGGATGGTATCTGTGCAAGAAACACATGTGAATTATTCATCTCATTTACAGCCATGCTACACATACAGTACCAATTCATTATTTTAAACATTTATAAAAAGAGCACTGGGACAGATTATTGTTAATATAGGCAATAAGTAAAATAAGATAGACTGACACTTTTATATTCTCTACACACCATCTCCTATCATGATTTAGGAGAGATCTGCAGCACAGGGTACCTGTTCATGGTAACCAGATCCAGGTCCCTCTACTAAACGCAGCCAACCTATGTGCATAGTTGCCAACGGGTTGGGTATGTGTGACCACCGGTCACAATACCGACGTCGGGATCCCGGCATTGAGATGCCCGGCGACGGGAGGGGTGCAAGTGCAAAGAAGCTCACCATAGGTTCTCTTCCCACCCTATGGGTGCCATAGACACCAACGAGTGGGAATAGCCCCCGTTGGTCGGCACGCCGACTGTTGGGATAGTGAGGGTGCGTGATGTAGGTGCCGTTATTGTGACCGGCGGTCTCCCAACCGCCAGTCACATAACTACATCCCGTTACCAATAGTGATGAGCGGGTTCGGTTCCTCGGGATCCGAACCCCCCCGAACTTCACCTATTTTACACGGTTCCGAGGCAGACTCGGATCTTCCCGCCTTGCTTGGTTAACCCGAGCGCGCCCGAAAGTCATCATCCCGCTGTCAGATTCTCGCGAGATTCGTATTCTATATAAGGAGCCGCTCGTCGCCACCATTTTCACTCGTGCATTGGAGATGATAGCGAGAGGACGTGCAGCGTTCTCTCAGTTTCAGTGCTCAGTGTCCTGCAAATATCTGTGCTCGGTGTGCTGCAAATATCTGTGCTCAGTGTGCTTGCAAATATCTGTGCTCAGTGTGCTGCAAATATCTGTGCTCAGTGTGCTGCAAATTTCTGTGCTCAGTGTGCTGCAAATATCTGTGCTCAGTGTGCTGAAAATATCTACGTTCTCTGCCTGAAAAACGCTCCATATCTGTGCTGCATTGTAGTATATAGTAGGAGGACAGTGCAGAATTTTGCTGACCAACAGTATATATATATATATATATATATATATATATAGCAGTACAGTACAGTAGTCCACTGCTCTACCTCTGTGTCGTCAAGTATACTATCCATCCATACCTGTGCTGCATTTTAGTTGTGCGCAGTATATATAGTAGGAGGACAGTGCAGAATTTTGCAGACCACCAGTATATATATAGCAGTACGGTACAGTAGTCCACTGCTCTACCTCTGTGTCGTCAAGTATACTATGCATCCATACCTGTGCTGCATTTTAGTTGTGCGCAGTATATAGTAGGAGGGGACAGTGCAGAATGTTGCTGTGACCACCAGTAGATATATATAGCAGTACGGTACAGTAGTCCACTGCTCTACCTCTGTGTCATCAAGTATACTACAAAAGTTCAGTAAAATGACCCAAAAATCAAAATGAAAAGCATCTGATGAGAAGCATAAACTTGCCAATATGCCATTTACGACACGGAGTGGCAAGGAACGGCTGAGGCCCTGGCCTATGTTCATGGCTAGTGGTTCAGATTCACATGAGGATGGAAGCACTCATCCTCTCGCTAGAAAACTGCAGTGCCACTCCTAGATGGGCCAGGTGTTTGTGTCAGCCACTTGGGTCGCTTAGCTTAGCCATCCAGCGACCTTGGTGCACCTCTTTTTTTCTTTGCATCATGTGCTGTTTGGGGACTATTTTTTGAAGTGCCATCCTGTCTGACACTGCAGTGCCACTCCTAGATGGGCCAGGTGTTTGTGTCGGCCACTTGGGTCGCTTAGCTTAGTCACACAGCTACCTCATTGTGCCTCTTTTTTTCTGTGCATCATGTGCTGTTTTGGGACTATTTTTTTAATCTGCCATCCTGTCTGACACTGCAGTGCCACTCCTAGATTGGCCAGGTGTTTGTGTCGGCCACTTGGGTCGCTTAGCTTAGCCATCCAGCGACCTTGGTGCACCTCTTTTTTCTTTGCATCATGTGCTGTTTGGGGACTATTTTTTGAAGTGCCATCCTGTCTGACACTGCAGTGCCACTCCTAGATGGGCCAGGTGTTTGTGTCGGCCACGTGGGTCGCTTAGCTTAGTCACATAGCTACCTCATTGTGCCTCTTTTTTTCTTTGCATCATGTGCTGTTTTGGGACTATTTTTTTAATCTGCCATCCTGTCTGACACTGCAGTGCCACTCCTAGATGGGCCAGGTGTTTGTGTCGGCCACTTGTGTCGCTTAGCTTAGTCACACAGCTACCTCATTGAACCTCTTTTTTTTTTTTTTGCATCATGTGCTGTTTGGGGACTATTTTTTAAATCTGCCATCCTGTCTGACACTGCAGTACCACTCCTAGATGGGCCAGGTGTTTGTGTCGGCAACTTGTGTCGCTTAGCTTAGTCACACAGCTACCTCATTGCACCTCTTTTTTTCTTTGCATCATGTGCTGTTTGGGGACTATTTTTTTAATCTGCCATCCTGTCTGATACTGCAGTGCCACTCCTAGATGGGCCAGGTGTTTGTGTCGGCCACTTGTGTCGTTAAGCTTAGTCACACAGCTACCTCATTGCACCTCTTTTTTTCTTTGCATCATGTGCTGTTTGGGGACTATTTTTTAAATCTGCCATCCTGTCTGACACTGCAGTACCACTCCTAGATGGGCCAGGTGTTTGTGTCGGCCACTTGTGTCGCTTAGCTTAGTCACACAGCTACCTCATTGCACCTCTTTTTTTCTTTGCATCATGTGCTGTTTGGGGACTATTTTTTTAATCTGCCATCCTGTCTGATACTGCAGTGCCACTCCTAGATGGGCCAGGTGTTTGTGTCGGCCACTTGTGTCGTTAAGCTTAGTCACACAGCTACCTCATTGCACCTCTTTTTTTCTTTGCATCATGTGCTGTTTGGGGACTATTTTTTAAATCTGCCATCCTGTCTGACACTGCAGTACCACTCCTAGATGGGCCAGGTGTTTGTGTCGGCCACTTGTGTCGCTTAGCTTAGTCACACAGCTACCTCATTGCACCTCTTTTTTTCTTTGCATCATGTGCTGTTTGGGGACTATTTTTTTAATCTGCCATCCTGTCTGATACTGCAGTGCCACTCCTAGATGGGCCAGGTGTTTGTGTCGGCCACTTGTGTCGTTAAGCTTAGTCACACAGCTACCTCATTGCACCTCTTTTTTTCTTTGCATCATGTGCTGTTTGGGGACTATTTTTTAAATCTGCCATCCTGTCTGACACTGCAGTGCCACTCCTAGATGGGCCAGGTGTTTGTGTCGGCCACTTGTGTCGCTTAGCTTAGTCACGCAGCTACCTCAATGCACCTCTTTTTTTCTTTGTATCATGTGCTGTTTGGGGACTATTTTTTAAATCTGCCATCCTGTCTGACACTGCAGTGCCACTCCTAGATGGGCCAGGTGTTTGTGTCGGCCACTTGGGTCGCTTAGCTTAGCCATCCAGCGACCTTGGTGCACCTCTTTTTTTCTTTGCATCATGTGCTATTTGGAGACTATTTTTTAAATCTGCCATCCTGTCTGACACTGCAGTGCTACTCCTAGATGGGCCAGGTGTTTGTGTCGGCCACTTGTGTCGCTTAGCTTAGTCACACAGCTACCTCATTGCACCTCTTTTTTTCTTTGCATCATGTGCTGTTTGGGGACTATATTTAAAATCTGCCATCCTGTCTGACACTGCAATGCCACTCCTAGATGGGCCAGGTGTTTGTGTCGGCCACTTGTGTCGCTTAGCTTAGTCACACAGCTACCTCATGGCACCTCTTTTTTTCTTTGCATCATGTGCTGTTTGGGGACTATTTTTTAAATCTGCCATCCTGTCTGATACTGCAGTGCCACTCCTAGATGGGCCAGGTGTTTGTGTCGGCACTTGTGTCGCTTAGCTTAGTCACACAGCTACCTCATTGCACCTCTTTTTTCTTTGCATCATGTGCTGTTTGGGGACTATCTTTTAAATCTACCATCCTGTCTGACACTGCAGTGCCACTCCTAGATGGGCTAGGTGTTTGTGTCGGCCACTTGGGTCGCTTAGCTTAGCCATCCAGCGACCTTGGTGCACCTCTTTTTCTCTTTGCATCATGTGCTTTTTGGGGACTATTTTTTAAATCTGCCATCCTGTCTGACACTGCAGTGCCACTCCTAGATGGGCCAGGTGTTTGTGTCGGCACTTGTGTCGCTTAGCTTAGTCACACAGCTACCTCATTGCACCTCTTTTTTCTTTGCATCATGTGCTGTTTGGGGACTATCTTTTAAATCTACCATCCTGTCTGACACTGCAGTGCCACTCCTAGATGGGCTAGGTGTTTGTGTCGGCCACTTGGGTCGCTTAGCTTAGCCATCCAGCGACCTTGGTGCACCTCTTTTTTTCTTTGCATCATGTGCTGTTTTGGGGACTATTTTTTAAATCTGCCATTATGTTTGACACTGCAGTGCCACTCCTAGATGGGCCAGGTGTTTGTGTTGGCCACTTGTGTCGCTTAGCTTAGCCATCCAGCGACCACGGTGCAAATTTTAGGACTAAAAATAATATTGTGAGGTGTTCAGAATAGACTGGAAATGAGTGGAAATTATGGTTCTTGAGGTTAATAATACTATGGGATCAAAATGACCCCCAAATTCTATGATTTAAGCTGTTTTTGAGGGTTTTTTGTTAAAAAAACACCCGAATCCAAAACACATCCAAATCGACAAAAAATTTTCAGGGAGGTTTTGCCAAAACGCGTCCGAATCCAAAACACGGCCGCGGAACCGAATCCAAAACCAAAACACAAAACCCGAAAAATTTCCGGTGCACATCACTAGTTACCAACTGGTTTCCAGGGACTGTCCCAGGTTATACAAATTTCTACCTGGAAATCTATGCCCCGGGAAACATTGGTGTATCTATAAAGGTGCAGGTCCATGGGGGCCCCACCCCTGGCAGCACTTTGCTTCATGGTTATAAAATAGTAATCCCAGTGTCTGTAGTAATGTTTTATTTTAACCAGTGGCAGATTTTACATATAGGCTGCAGGACTGCAGCCCCCCAGGTAAAATCCGCCGCCCCTCTCGGTGTCAGTGAAGCCAGCTTCATTGTGACTAGCAGTGACTTCCTATTGGAAGTCCTACCCGCCAGTCACAGACACACAAGACAGTCCCACCGGGAGGTTTCCTCCCTCCGGGACTGTCAGACCAGGCTGCAACAGGCAGAGAGCTGTCTTCCTGTAGGAAGCCCCTCCCTAACTTTCACGGAGCCCAATCTGGCTTCTTTGGGCTGCATGTCATAGACCAAAAGAAAGGAAGTAATCCCTATTGTCGGCACACTCGGACAATTATGCTCAAATAATCAATAAAAGTCAAATATCTTTTGGATAAATGACCACTAGTCATAAAATATAACTTTTATTTATTATCATTTAAATGCCTGGGAAATATAGTGTTAGTGAAAAATTGTGAACAAATTTATCACTTGCACTATGGGAGTAATTCTGAGTTGATCGCATGAGGAACTTTGGCCCTCATTCCGAGTTGTTCGCTCGCTAGCTGCTTTTAGCAGCTTTGCACACGCTAAGCCGCCGCCTACTGGGAGTGAATCTTAGCTTTGCAGAATTGCGAACGAAAGATTCGCAGAATTGCAAAAAGAAATTTCTTTGCAGTTTCTGAGTAGCTCAAGACTTACTCTGCCACTACGATCAGTTCAGTCAGTTTCGTTCCTGGTTTGACGTCACAAACACACCCAGCGTTCGCCCAGACACTCCCCCCGTTTCTCCAGCCACTCCCGCGCTTTTCCCAGAAACGGCAGCGTTTTTTCACACACACCCATAAAACGGCCAGTTTCCGCCCAGAAACACCCACTTCCTGTCAATCACACTACGATCACCAGAACGAAGAAATTTCTTCGTTAAGCCGTGAGTAAAATACCAAACTTTTTAGCAAATTTACTTGGCGCAGACGCACTGCGAACATTGCGCATGTGCAGATTGCGACAAATCGCTCCGTTGCGAAAAAAAATAACGAGCGAACAACTCGGAATGAGGGCCTTTGTTAGCAGTTGGGCAAAACCATGTGCACTGCAGGGGAGGCAGATATGACATGTGCAGAGACAGTTAGATTTGGGTGGGGTGTGTTCAATCTGCAATCTAAATTGCAGTGTAAAAATAAAGCAGCCAGTATTTAACCTGCACATAAACAATATAACCCACCCAAATCTAACTCTCTGCACATGTTGTATCTGCCTCCCCTGCAGTGCACATGGTTTTGCCCAACTGCTAACAAAGTTCCTGCTGCGATCAACTCGGAATGACCCCTATATTTCTTAAGAGTTTATTTACTAAGGTAGGCGATATAGTGACTGGAGTTAAAGTCACTACCAACCAACTTCTAACTGTCATTTTTCAAACCCAGCATGTGACATGACAGTTAGGAGATGATTGGCTGGTACTTTATCTCCGTCCACTTTAATTTCATCCAAGGCTTAGTAAATAGACCCCTTATTCTCTGGGTTGTTGCTACTATGTAGGGCCTTCTGCACTTACAGTAGGCACAATTGGTACAGCCTAAAGATAGGAGTACAAAATCAAAGCCTACAGTACAATGTGTATTTGTGTTATTTATGGGCAGAATGCACCAAATCTATTATTTACAGGTCCGGATTAAGGGTCACATGTGCTTGGAGCCGAAAATAGGGCCTATTGTGAGAGGAGGAGGAACTATGGGGGTAATTCCAAGTTGATCATAGCAGGATTTTTGTTAGCAATTGGGCAAAACCATGTGCACTGCAGGGAGGCAGATATAACATGTGCAGAGAGAGTTAGATTTGGGTGGGGTGTGTTCAATCTGCAATCTAATTTGCAGTGTAAAAATAAAGCAGCCAGTATTTACCCTGCACAGAAATAAAATAACCCACCCAAATCTAACTCTTTCTGCACATGTTATATCTGCCTCCCCTGCAGTGCACATGGTTTTGCCCAATTGCTATCAAAAATCCTGCTGCGATCAACTTGGAATTACCCCCTATGATCAGTACTGTGAACCTTGTTAGAATGCCGTCATCAGCTTTCTAAACAATGTCGGGATCCGGCGTTGGCATACCGTCTAACGGGATATCAACAGCCAGGAACCTAACTGGATCCCGTTACTCTGAGTACTACACTACAGCAGTGGCGTGCGGTGAGGTCAGTGGCTGGGTAGGCACAAGTAGCTAACAATCCCCCCCCCCCACGCAATAGCGTGGGGAAAAAAAGTGTAGCCCCCCCCTTCAGTGGTGAAACTAGCACCAGGCAAAACCAGCCAGGGGAGGGGGGGGGGGGGGGGTAATGCCATAGAAGGGGAGACACTTGGTATGGGGTCCCCCTGCCATAGCATGAATCTGACCCCCCCCCCCCCCAAACTAGTCAGCCCAATAAAAATGGGGTCCCCCTCCCAAGCAATAACCAGCACTGGGCTGATAGCCCAGTGCTATGCCCCGCACCCCTGGTGGCGGTGGGTGCGGGGTTCATTGTTAGTATTGTTCTTTACAAGTGGCCTACAGGTCCCAGCATGCCTGCCACAGCATGCTGGCACTTGGAGAACCACATGTGCCAGCATCCCCGGACACAAATGGCCCGCTGGCACCTGTAGTCCACCTGCAAAGAATAGTAATATTGTTCTTTACAGGTGGCCTACAGGTCCCAGCAAGCCTGCCCCAGCATGCTGGCACTTGGAGAACAACAAGTGCCAGCATGCCCGGACACAAATGGCCTGCTGGCACCTGTTGTCCACCTGTAAAGAAAATATTAAAATAAAAACACACAGTCTTTAAAAAAAAAGTTTATTATACAGGGTCTTCACCTGGGGGCGGCGGCCTTTAAGCTCTTTTGCATGGCCGCCGCCTCCCCAGGGCTTCCAGCGTCTTCCTCCGGCGTCTTCACCTGGGAGGCGGTGGCCATTAAGCTCTTTTGCATGGCCGTCGCCTACCCGAGGGCTTCCAGCGACTTCACCTGGTGGGCGGCGGCTGCTAAGATCTTTTGCATAGCCGCCGCCCATACAGGACTTCCGGCGTCTTCAGCCTTCAGGAGCTCTTCTATGCTCCTCCTCCGCCGTCGGACTGACAGCCGCTCCCTCGCGCTGACTTATATAAGTCAGCCAGAGGGGGCGGAGCGATGAAGCGGCGAGCCGTGATTGGCTCGCGGCGGTCATCTTCAATTTCAAAAATGACTCTGCATCGCCGCTGCCCGCACCTCCGCCTCCACCCGCCCTCCGCACCTCCGCCGCCTACCGCCGCTTACACCTCCGCTGCCCGCACCTCCGCCGCCAGCACCTCCGCCGACACCCGCATCTCCTCCGCCGCGCCCACACAGTGATTGACAGCGGATCCAGTGACAGATCCTCTGGCCAATCACTGTGGCCTCACTGACAGGGACGTGCTTTCATAGGTTGAAAGCATGTCCCTGTATGAAAGCGGCACCTCTAATGGTGCCGCTTTCCTATGTTATTTCAATGGGCTTTTAATGCCCATTGCTAGGTCCCACCCGTGCCCACCCCCCGCTCCCCATACCTTTCCCTATCTGACCGGGAGGCACCACGATCGGTGCCTCCCAACCCCATTTAAACAGGGATAATGATTACATTAATATAAAGGAGTTACTTATGACACAGAATATGTGTCATAAGTATCTTCTTTATATTATTTTAATCATTAATGACAGGGGAGGCACTGCCTCCCCTGCCTCCCCTGACTGCACGTCCCTACACTACAGGTACATTTATTTGTATGGATAACAGACAGTGATTTTGGAAACTTGAAATGGTTATTAATATTAGCAATACCAGCATAAGTACTAGAGGCAGGACTGCCAAGAGAAATCCTGGGCCCCAGTACAACAACTTACCGTGCCCCCCTGGAGTGGGTGTGGCCACAGTATGTATACAGTTTTATATATATATATATATATATATATATATATATATATTTAGATCTCTCTTTCTCTCTCTCTCTCTCACTCTCTATGGGGATCATTCCGAGTTGATCGCACGCTGCGACTTTTTGCAGCCCGTGCGATCAGATAGTCGCCGCCTATGGGGGAGTGTATTTTAGCTGTGCACGTGTGCGAACACATGTGCAGGGGAGCTGTACAAAAACATTTTGTGCAGTTTTTGAGTAGCTCTGAACTAACTCAGCCACTGTGATCACTTCAGCCTGTCAAATCCCGGAATTGATGTCAGACTCCTGCCCTGCAAATGCTTGGACACACCTGCGTTTTCCTCTTCACTCCCAGAAAATGGTCACCCTGGAACATGTCAGTCACCTTGCGATTGCCGCTGCGATCGAAATCTTCATTAGAACATTTGCTGTCTGGCGTTTCCCGTCGCCAGGCAGTGACGTGCCTGCGCATTGCGGCAGCAGCGCATGCGCAATCCGGACCCGATCATTCCGTGCGATCGGGTTGGAATGACCCCCTATATCTCCTATATAATAGCCCAGATCTGTCACTCTGTGACTGTGTGGATAACGCTGGGCGTGGCTAGGAGCTCTCATTGGGTTAGCAGCAGGTCTATCACCCCCAGTCCACAGCTGATTGGGCGTGAAACACCCTCCTGCAAAGGTTACATCCAATGGGAGGCTCTGCCCTTTGGCTGCTGTGTGCTCCCAGAGCAGGATTAACAATGGGGCTGATGGAGCTCCAGCTCCACACCCCAGAATAGACCCACTGCATCTGCAGCAACATACCCTCCACCAATTTACACATAAAAATCGGTACAAATTTGAAAAGGGGGCGTGGCCACGGGTAAAGGGACGTGGCCACGACCCTTTTCCTATACTTTCAATCGAACTTTGGAGAGCCAGAAATCGGTACAGACCATAAAAAAAAGGTACTGTGCCTGCCAAAAAGGTACAGCTGGAGGGTATGCTACTGCATCTGAGGCAAGTCTCTGCGCTGCAGATAGGGGAAAAAAATCCTTTTACTGCAGCGTCCAATGTCCTGCTGCCAGTCCGCCTGCCCCCTCCAGCATCAACAATCCCCACTCCCTAGCCACGGCGCAGGTTGAACAGAAGCTGCTGCGGCCACCAGCATAGATGTGTATGAAAGCGGCGCAGCGGAAGGCTTTCATAGCCCTCCCTGCACTGCATACTCTCTGAGCCCCATAGCCTCCTCTGCTCGTGATGTCACAGAAGTGCCTCCCCGCCACAGTTGCACAACACAGCACCTGGGCTGCCGGCCTGGAAGCTCCAAGATGGCTAATGTAACAGATAGAGTGGGTGATATCGCGGAGGGTAATGTCTGGTCGCTGAATCAATGTAAAAGGTGACAGAGCTGTGCAGTGCAGTGGGTGTGCAGTATCACTGACACTGCACAGCACTCTCACCTTTCACATTGATTCAGCCAGTCACTATTGTTAACGCCGGTGTCCCAACGCGCCGCATTACAGGGAAGCAGACGCACTAAATAAACTACAGCTCCCAGCAGCCCTTAGCGCAGGAGCATTCTGGCGCTAAGGCCTGCTGGGAGCTGTAGTTTATTGAGTGCATCTTCTGCCCTGTAATGCAGCGCGTTGGGACACCAGCGCTAACAATAGTGACTGGCTGCTTGGTTGCTGTGCGAGTCTCCAGGAGATCCACTGCCAAAGGGAGGACAGCAGCTTAGCTGCTTCCAGGAAGAGAAGCATTACCCGCCCCTACCCCACTCGCAGTACCTCTGGGCCCACATCCCCCCTCCACCACCCGCGGTGGCTCTGGACCCCCTCCCCCACCTGCAGCACCCCCGCACCCGCCCCTCCGCCACCCGCGGCACCCCTGCAACCGCTTTTCCCCCACCCGCGGTGGCTCCGGACCACTTCCCCCACCTGCAGCACCCACCCCTCCCCCATCCATGGCACCAGCCCTTCCCCCACCTGTGGCACCCCCGCAACCACCATCCCCCACCCCTCCTCCCCCATCCTCGTCTCCTCCGCACCCACCACTCCCCCAACCACAGCACCTACTAGGTGATTAATCAGGCTCTGCGTGCGCTGTTCACACCGTTGCAAGGGGCTACGACCCCTTAACCATTGCACACCCTTTGTCCATGCAATATTTAACCACTCACACAATTATGATTGGAGGTAACACTCCACAAAATAAAAATATAGCACGCCACAAGTGCGTGCAAGGGTTAAGGGGGGCGTAGGCCCTTACGACGGTGTGAAGAGCACCCGTAGGGCGCGATGAATCACCTATGTTAATGTTGATTAACTTACAGGACTAATAGCTATACCTTAATACACTCTAAATTCGAGCCGTTGCGGCCGCTGTATTCAATCCTCAACCTATGTACTTTTTACACAGTTAGCGTACATAGGTCCGTACCGTGTACGCACTTTGCGTACACATGCCGCGACGGACGTACAAAATACACGCAGTGCATACACACACACACCGACACACTGAGAGCACAATGCAGTTACACGTGTGTCTGAAATACACTTTAAACCTTAGCAGGAAGTAGACACGACACCAATTGTATTTAAGATGTTGGTATCCGACCCACCAACATATAATTGTTGAAAGGGGGATACAACAGAAATACAATCACAATAACATGAAAGAGGCTACAATACAATGGTACATACGTTTTGGTTTCGCCAGCGCCACACGGTTCGGTGCTCAGATCAATCAAGCAAGATGACCTTCAGAGAGAGAGAGCGACCGGCTAGGCAGCTTTGGCTTTTATACAGTTGGTAAAAAACAAAATACAATGGAAACTGTAACCCCTTCATCCATAGGTCAAAGGGCTGGTCATTTACAGTACAGGAGGGGTCATAGGTTGGTTTGAATAGGTGGGCGATGTCTGTTCCAGTTGGTCTCCACTGGGTTCCCGCCGAATATAAGAGTACAGTAAATACAGTATAATAGTAATATTCTGTTCCTGCGCATAATTATGCGCAGGAGCGTGCTATTTTCTGCAAACTGCTACCGGAATGTTGCCCTTAAAATACCCTACAGCTGGATACCAAACACCACCTCATAACCTAATGCTGTCCCCTCATATCCTGTAAAGGTGAATCCCTTTGTTGTTGTACCATTTAAACAAGTATAAATTGCTGGTGTGGTGCATGTGGGCTATGTGTTCATTGTGCACTATGTGGATTAAATATGTGATATGTCTTTGTGGCTTTTCCATGCGAGCACAAATGCTACCGTAATTACTCATACCACGCGCTAATACGCAGGACCGCGTGAGCGGTCATACACAACTTGCAAATATACGCACGGCAGAACAAGTACGCGCACGGAGGCAATCTGTGTGGAGTTTGTACGTGATGTGTGTACTGTAATATTTTGCGACTTCGACACCTAGTATATATAAATGTAATACTAACACTAACAGTAATGTATGGATGCATGTATTATAGAATATTTATATAGAATTAATAAATTGTTAGCAGCTGCCTGCCTCACCACAGTGCTGTGCCTGTCACACACAGTCACAGTTCTCAATTCACAGTATTGCAGCCTAACAGGCTAGCTCCCAACGAGGTGACCTGCCCTGCTGCTGATTATTACAACTGAGCTGAGCTGCATCATTTCTTAAACCATGGGCCACGCCGAGCTAGCTGCATGCCTGCCCCTTTCAGTCCCTGTTCGCTGCCCAGAGCCTGCTGATTCTGAAGAGGCCACCCAGAGCTGGCTGCAGAGATTGACTCTCGCGATGATGATGTCATCATCTTGCGACATCCTAGCAGCGGTATGGGAGCTGGAAGTGGCTGTGAGGAACGTCCACAACAAGGGATAAACAGACAGGCGACACACACATAACTCCCTCCTCCTGGTGACCTGACCCGCCGCTCACACCCCCATCCGCCAACTGATTTATAATAAAAGAGAAAAAGTACCCTCCTCCCCCCAAAAAATGGCTACTGGTGTGGTCTGGCCTGTGCCCCCTGGCATGCCTGGGACCAGGTAATCTGTACCCCCTCCCCCCCCCCTCTCTTGGCACCACTGACTGGAGGACAAGAATCTTTTTGTGTATCTTTCTAGTTTGGAACAACCCCTCCCTTTCAGCATCTGAGAGGAATTACTAATTTGACTGTGCAGCTTCAGTGTAGAGAGGCATAGATGGAACTTGCATTTGCAGAGCATGATGGTTCCTTTAGTGCCATTTGGGGGACCTAGGGTGACTCCTGGTGAGCTGGCTCTCAATTTAGATATATTTTGTATGTGCTATTATCATATTGCCTTATATGGCCCAGAGTGGGTACTGCTATCATACAGTGTAGGGACCTTCCGTATCAGAGAAGCCTTGACGTTGTCCTGGAGGCCTACCCTATCTTTGCAATAATATGTAACTAAGGCGCAGATTTATTAAGCCTGGTGAGGTGATAAAGTGGAAGGTGATAAAGCACCAACCAATCAGCTCCTAACTTCCATGTTACAGGCTGGTTTGAAAAATTACAGGAGCTGACTTGGTTGGTGTGTTATCACCAGGCTTAATCACACACCAACCAGTCAGCTCCTAACTGTCATTTTTTAAACCAGCCTGTAACATGGAAGTTAGGAGCTGATTGGCTGGTGCTTTATCACCTTCCACTTTATCACTTCACCAGGCTTAATAAATCTGCCCCTAAGATCTCAGATTATCTACTACCATGTAGTTTTTCAAATCTCATGGTGGGTACACACTAAGCAATTTTGTAAAATATATCACTCATTTTGACCCTCCTGAGTGACATGGTTTACAATATTGCCCAGTGTGTATGCTACCAGCAATGCCCAATGCAGCTCAATCTGACTATATCATCAGATGCTGTATGATCAGGCCGGCAGCAGTATGATGTCATTGTGCGATATCGCGGTCGGCAGCCCGGGAGGGGAAACACTATGCGATATCGCTTATGGATCGTATCGCGTAGTGAGTACTCACCATCATTGTTAATGCCTTGTGGTGTGCTGGGGAAACATCTGTTTATAATATATCTATATATATATTGTATACATATATATGCAAATAAAATCTCATTTGGAATAAAACTGCAGAGACCTAATTAAATAACATTTTATTCTACCTGGCTGAGGGGAGATCATTGACTGACAGAAATATGATGGTTAGGGACATTTGGCAGGAGCTGCTGTGATGAAGACAGCTAAACTTGTTGATGCTTTATGAGTAACAGCTGATAAAGCAATGTTGACTGAGGAAAAGACATTATCGACTGGGTCATCTAGGGAAGAGAGAGATTCTGGAAAGTGCTTTCCAGCTGCATTACCGTTATGTCAGCTGATTGTGTCACATCCATCCAGTAGATTTCCAGATGCTTGAAGACTACGGTATATGGAACATTGAAACTGTTCTGGCATTTGATGGTCTGGTATATGTAAATCGCTTTAGCTTTTTTTCTCTGTTGGTTGATAGAAAAATGATTGACTGCTAATAAAATCAAAGGCTCAGGAGCATGTTTATCATTACTTGATTGCAATTAAAAGGCTGATTATTTAATTGCCTCTTACTATGGCTATAAAAGGCATTTTATTATTGTTGTTTTTAAAGAAAAAATTATATATTACAACAAGGGAAATTGCCCCAGTGATACTTGCCACGTTTCCGGTCCATTCACTGCACAGATACGCATGCATAAGCTGTACAAGCCCCTTATTGAAAATAAAATATTTAAACATAATCATTAATTATACTAAATCATATATCAAAATTAGAGATGAGCGGGTTCGGTTCCTCGAGATCCGAACCCCCCCGAACTTCACCTATTTTACACGGTTCCGAGGCAGCCTCGGATCTTCCCGACTTGCTCGGTTAACCCGAGCACGCCCGAACGTCATCATCCCCCTGTCGTATTCTCGCGAGATTCGTATTGCATATAAAGAGCCGCTCGTCGCTGCCATTTTCACTCGTGCATTGGAGATGATAGCGAGAGGACGTGGCTGCGTTCTCTCAGTTTCTGTGTTCAGTGTGCTGCAAATATCTGTGCTCAGTGTGCTGCAAATATCTGTGCTCAGTGTGCTGCAAATATCTGTGCTCAGTGTGATGCAAATATCTACGTTCTCTGCCTGAAAACGCTCCATATCTGTGCTGCATTGTAGTATATAGTAGGAGGACAGTGCAGAATTTTGCTGACCACCAGTATATATATAGCAGTACGGTACAGTAGTCCATTGTTCTACCTCTGTGTCGTCAAGTATACTATCCATCCATATCTGTGCTGCATTGTAGTTGTGCGCAGTATATAGTAGGAGGACAGTGCAGAATTTTGCTGACCACCAGTATATATATAGCAGTACGGTACAGTAGTCCATTGCTCTACCTCTGTGTCATCAAGTACACTATCCATCCATATCTGTGCTGCATTGTAGTTGTGCGCAGTATATAGTAGGAGGACAGTGCAGAATTTTGCTGACCACCAGTATATATATAGCAGTACGTTACAGTAGGCCATTGCTCTACCTCTCTGTCGTAAAGTATACTATCCATCCATATCTGTGCTGCATTGTAGTTGTGCGCAGTATATAGTAGGAGGACAGTGCAGAATTTTGCTGACCACCAGTATATATAGCAGTATGGTACGGAAGGCCACTGCTCTACCTACCTCTGTGTCTTCAAGTATACTATCCATCTAGATTCTATACCTGTAGTGCATTTTAGTTTTGCAGTTTGCTGACAGTGACCACCAGTATATATAGCAGTACGGTACGGAAGGCCACTGCTCTACCTACCACTGTGTCGTCAAGTATACTATCCATCTAGATTCTATACCTGTGGTGCATTTTAGTTTTGCAGTTTGCTGACAGTGACCACCAGTATATATAGCAGTACGGTACGGAAGGCCACTGCTCTACCTACCTCTGTGTCGTCAAGTATACTATCCATCTAGATTCTATACCTGTGGTGCATTTTAGTTTTGCAGTTTGCTGACAGTGACCACCAGTATATATAGCAGTTCAGTACGGAAGGCCACTGCTCTACCTACCTCTGTGTCGTCAAATATACTATCCATCCATACCTGTGGTGCATTTCAGTTGTGCGCAGTATATATAGTAGTAGGCCATTGCTATTGATACTGGCATATAATTCCACACATTAAAAAATGGAGAACAAAAATGTGGAGGTTAAAATAGGGAAAGATCAAGATCCACTTCCACCTCGTGCTGAAGCTGCTGCCACTAGTCATGACCGAGACGATGAAATGCCATCAACGTCGTCTGCCAAGGCCGATGCCCAATGTCATAGTAGAGAGCATGTAAAATCCAAAAAACAAAAGTTCAGTAAAATGACCCAAAAATCAAAATTGAAAGCATCTGATGAGAAGCGTAAACTTGCCAATATGCCATTTACGACACGGAGTGGCAAGGAACGGCTGAGGCCCTGGCCTATGTTCATGGCTAGTGGTTCAGATTCACATGAGGATGGAAGCACTCATCCTCTCGCTAGAAAAATAAAAAGACTTAAGCTGGCAAAAGCACAGCAAAGAACTGTGCGTTCTTCTAAATCACAAATCCCCAAGGAGAGTCCAATTGTGTCGGTTGCGATGCCTGACCTTCCCAACACTGGACGGGAAGAGCTTGCGCCTTCCACCATTTGCACGACCCCTGCAAGTGCTGGAAGGAGCACCCGCAGTCCAGTTCCTGATTGTCAAATTGAAGATGTCACTGTTGAAGTACACCAGGATGAGGATATGGGTGTTGCTGGCGCTGGGGAGGAAATTGACAAAGAGGATTCTGATGGTGAGGTGGTTTGTTTAAGTCAGGCACCCGGGGAGACACCTGTTGTCCATGGGACGAATATGGCCATTGACATGCCTGGTCAAAATACAAAAAAAATCACCTCTTTGGTGTGAAATTATTTAAACACAAATGCGGACAACAGGTGTCAAGCCGTGTGTTGCCTTTGTCAAGCTGTAATAAGTAGGGGTAAGGACGTTAACCACCTAGGAACATCCTCCCTTATACGTCACCTGGACCGCATTCATCAGTAGTCAGTGACAAGTTCAAAAACTTTGGATGACAGCGGAAGCAGTCCACTGACCACTAAATCCCTTCTTCCTCTTGTAACCAAGCTCCTGCAAACCACACCACCAACTCCCTCAGTGTCAATTTCCACCTTACACAGGAAAGCCAATAGTCCTGCAGGCCATGTCAATGGCAAGTATGACGAGTCCTCTCCTGCCTGGGATTCCTCCGATGCATCCTTGAGTGTAACGCCTACTGCTGCTGGCGCTGCTGTTGTTGCTGCTGGGAGTCGATCGTCATCCCAGAGGGGAAGTCGGAAGACCACTTGTACTACTTCCAGTAAGCAATTGACTGTCCAACAGTCCTTTGCGAGGAAGATGAAATATCACAGCAGTCATCCTGCTGCAAAGCGGATAACTCAGGTCTTGTCAGCCTGGGTGGTGAGAAACGTGTGTCCGGTATCCACCGTTAATTCACAGCCAACTAGAGACTTGATTGTGGTACTGTACTGTGTCCCCGGTACCAAATACCATCTAGGTTCCATTTCTCTAGGCAGGCGATACCGAAAATGTACACAGACGTCAGAAAAAGAGTCACCAGTGTCCTAAAAAATGCAGTTGTACCCAATGTCCACTTAACTAAGGGACATGTGGACAAGTGGAGCAGGGCTGACTCAGGACTATATGACTGTGACAGCCCACTGGGTAGATGTATTGCCTCCCGCAGCAAGAATAGCAGCGGCGGCACCAGTAGCAGCATCTCGCAAACGCCAACTCGTTCCTAGGCAGGCTACGCTTTGTATCACCGCTTTCCATAAGAGGCACACAGCTGACAACCTCTTACGGAAACTGAGGAACATCATCGCAGAATGGCTTACCCCAATTGGACTCTCCTGGGGATTTGTGACATCGGACAACACCACCAATATTGTGCGTGCATTACATGTGGGCAAATTCCAGCACGTCCCATGTTTTGCAAATACATTGAATTTGGTGGTGCAGAATTATTTAAAAAACGACAGGGGAGTGCAAGAGATGCTGTCGGTGGTCCGAAGAATTGCGGGCCACTTTCGGCATTCAGCCACCGTGTGATGAAGACTGGAGTACCAGCAAACACTACTGAACCTGCCCTGCCATCATCTGAAGCAAGAGGTGGTAACGAGGTGGAATTCAACCCTCTATATGCTTCAGAGGATGGAGGAGCAGCAAAAGGCCATTCAAGCCTATACATCTGCCCACGATATAGGCAAAGGAGGGGGAATGCACCTGACTCAAGCGCATTGGAGAATGATTTCAACGTTGTGCAAGGTTCTGCAACCCTTTGAACTTGCCACACGTGAAGTCAGTTCAGACACTGCCAGCCTGAGTCAGGTCATTCCCCTCATCAGGCTTTTGCAGAAGAAGCTGGAGACATTGAAGGAGGAGGAGGTAAAACAGAGCGATTCCGCTAGGCATGTGGGACTTGTGGATGGAGCCCTTAATTCGCTTAACCAGGATTCACGGGTGGTCAATCTGTTGAAATCAGAGCACTACATTTTGGCCACCGTGCTCGATCCTAGATTTAAAACCTACGTTGTATCTCTCTTTCCGGCAGACACAAGTCTGCAGAGGTTCAAAGACCTGCTGGTGAGAAAATTGTCAAGTCAAGCGGAACGTGACCCGTCAACAGCTCCTCCTTCACATTCTCCCGCAACTGGGGGTGCGAGGAAAAGGCTAAGAATTCCGAGCCCACCCGCTGGCGGTGATGCAGAGCAGTCTGGAGCGAGTGCTGACATCTGGTCCGGACTGAAGGACCTGCCAACGATTACTGACATGTCGTCTACTGTCACTGCATATGATTCTGTCACCATTGAAAGAATGGTGGAGGATTATATGAGTGACCGCATCCAAGTAGGCACGTCAGACAGTCCGTACGTATCCTGGCAGGAAAAAGAGGCAATTTGGAGGCCCTTGCACAAACTGGCTTTATTCTACCTAAGTTGCCCTCCCTCCAGTGTGTACTCCGAAAGAGTGCTTAGTGCAGCCGCTCACCTTATCAGCAATCGGCGTACGAGGTTACTTCCAGAAAATGTGGAGAAGATGATGTTCATCAAAATGAATTATAATCAATTCCTCCGTGGAGACATTCACCAGCAATTGCCTCCAGAAAGTACACAGGGATCTGAGATGGTGGATTCCAGTGGGGACGAATTAATAATCTGTGAGGAGGGGGATGTACACAGTGAAAGGGGTGAGGAATCGGAGGATGATGATGAGGTGGACATCTTGCCTCTGTAGAGCCAGTTTGTGCAAGGAGAGATTGATTGCTTCTTTTTTGGTGGTGGCCCAAACCAACCAGTCATTTCAGTCAGTCGTGTGGCAGACCCTGTCGCTGAAATGATGGGTTCTTTAAAGTGTGCATGTCCTGTTTATACAACATAAGGGTGGGTGGGAGGGCCCAAGGACAATTCCATCTTGCACCTCTTTTTTCTTTCATTTTTCTTTGCATCATGTGCTGTTTGGGGACTATTTTTTTTAAGTGCCATTCTGTCTGACACTGCAGTGCCACTCCTAGATGGGCCAGTTGGCCACTTGTGTCGCTTGGCTTAGTCACACAGCTACCTTGGTGTGCCTCTTTTTTTCTTTGCATCATGTGCTGTTTGGGGACTATTTTTTTGAAGTGCCATCCTGCCTGACACTGCAGTGCCACTCCTAGATGGGCCAGGTGTTTGTGTCAGCCACTTGTCTCGCTTAGCTTAGTCACACAGCGACCTTGGTGCGCCTCTTTTTTTCTTTGCATCATGTGCTGTTTGGGGACTATTTTTTTGAAGTGCCATCCTGCCTGACACTGCAGTGCCACTCCTAGATGGGCCAGGTGTTTGTATCGGCCACTTGTGTCGCTCAGCTTAGCCATCCAGCGACCTCGGTGCAAATTTTAGGACTAAAAATAATATTGTGATGTGTGAGGTGTTCAGAATAGACTGAAAATGAGTGGAAATTATGGTTATTGAGGTTAATAATACTATGGGATCAAAATGACCCCCAAATTCTATGATTTAAGCTGTTTTTGAGGGTTTTTTGTAAAAAAACACCCGAATCCAAAACACACACGAATCCGACAAAAAATTTTCAGGGAGGTTTTGGCAAAACGCGTCCGAATCCAAAACACGGCCACGGAACCGAATCCAAAACCAAAACACAAAACCCGAAAAATTTCCGGTGCACATCTCTAGTATATAGTAGGAGGACAGTGCAGAATTTTGCTGACCACCAGTATATATATAGCAGTACGTTACAGTAGGCCATTGCTCTACCTCTGTGTCGTCAAGTATACTATCCATCCATATCTGTGCTGCATTGTAGTTGTGCGCAGTATATAGTAGGAGGACAGTGCAGAATTTTGCTGACCACCAGTATATATATAGCAGTACGGTACAGTAGTCCATTGCTCTACCTCTGTGTCGTCAAGTATACTATCCATCCATATCTGTGCTGCATTGTAGTTGTGCGCAGTATATAGTAGGAGGACAGTGCAGAATTCTGCTGACCACCAGTATATATATATATATATATATATATAGCAGTACGGTACAGTAGGCCATTGCTATTGATATATTACTGGCATATAATTCCACACATTAAAAAATGGAGAACAAAAATGCGGAGGGTAAGATAGGGAAAGATCAAGATCCACTTCCACCTCGTGCTGAAGCTGCTGCCACTAGTCATGGCCGAGACGATGAAATGCCATCAACGTCGTCTGCCAAGGCTGATGCCCAATGTCATTGTAGAGAGCATGTAAAATCCAAAAAACAAAAGTTCAGTAAAATGACCCAAAAATAAAAATTAAAAGCGTCTGATGATAAGCGTAAACTTGCCAATATGCCATTTACGACACGGAGTGGCAAGGAACGGCTGAGGCCCTGGCCTATGTTCATGGCCAGTGGTTCAGCTTCACATGAGGATGGAAGCACTCATCCTCCAGCCAGAAAAATGAAAAGACTTAAGCTGGCAAAAGCACAGCAAAGAACTGTACGTTCTTCTAAATCACAAATCCCCAAGGAGAGTCCAATTGTGTCAGTTGCGATGCCTTACCTTCCCAACACTGGACGGGAAGAGGTGGCACCTTCCACCATTTGCACGCCCCCTGCAAGTGCTGGAAGGAGCACCCGTAGTCCAGTTCCTGATAGTCAAATTGAAGATGTCACTGTTGAAGTACACCAAGATGAGGATATGGGTGTTGCTGGCGCTGAGGAGGAAATTGACAAGGAGAATTCTGATGGTGAGGTGGTTTGTTTAAGTCAGGCACCCGGGGAGACACCTGTTGTCCGTGGGACGAATATGGCCATTGACATGCCTGGTCAAATTACAAAAAAAATCACCTCTTCGGTGTGGAATTATTTTAACAGAAATGCGGACAACAGGTGTCAAGCCATGTGTTGCCTTTGTCAAGCTGTAATAAGTAGGGGTAAGGACGTTAACCACCTAGGAACATCCTCCCTTATACGTCACCTGGAGCGCATTCATCAGAAGTCATTGACAAGTTCAAAAACTTTGGGTGACAGCGAAAGCAGTCCACTGACAACTAAATCCCTTCCTCTTGTAACCAAGCTCCTGCAAACCACACCACCAACTCCCTCAGTGTCAATTTCCTCCTTAGACAGGAAAGCCAATAGTCCTGCAGGCCATGTCACTGGCAAGTCTGACGAGTCCTCTCCTGCCTGGGAGTCCTCCGATGCATCCTTGAGTGTAACGCCTACTGCTGCTAGCGCTGCTGTTGTTGCTGCTGGGAGTCGATCGTCATCCCAGAGGGGAAGTCAGAAGACCACTTGTACTACTTCCAGTAAGCAATTGACTATCCAACAGTCCTTTGCGAGGAAGATGAAATATCACAGCAGTCACCCTGCTGCAAAGTGGATAACTCAGGTCTTGGCAACTGCGGTGGTGTTAAACGTGTGTCCAGTATCCACCGTTAATTCACAGGGAATTAGAGAATTGATTGAGGTACTGTGTCCCCAGTACCAAATACCATCTAGGTTCCATTTCTCTAGGCAGGCGATACCGAGAATGTACACAGACCTCAGAAAAAGAGTCACCAGTGTCCTAAAAAATGCAGTTGTACCCAATGTCCACTTAACCACGGACATGTGGACAAGTGGAGCAGGGCAGACTCAGGACTATATGACTGTGACAGCCCACTGGGTAGATGTATTGCCTCCCGCAGCAAGAACAGCAGCGGTGGCACCAGTAGCAGCATCTCGCAAACGCCAACTCGTTCCTAGGCAGGCTACGCTTTGTATCACCGCTTTCCATAAGAAGCACACAGCTGACAACCTCTTACGGAAACTGAGGAACATCATCGCAGAATGGCTTACCCCAATTGGACTCTCCTGGGGATTTGTGACATCGGACAACACCACCAATATTGTGCGTGCATTACATGTGGGCAAATTCCAGCACGTCCCATGTTTTGCACATACATTGAATTTGGTGGTGCAGAATTTTTTTAAAAACAACAGGGGCATGCAAGAGATGCTGTCGGTGGCCCGAAGAATTGCGGACCACTTTCGGCATTCAGCCACCGCGTGCCGAAGACTGGAGCACCAGCAAACACTCCTGAACCTGCCCTGCCATCATCTGAAGCAAAAGGTGGTAACGAGGTGGAATTCAACCCTCTATATGCTTCATAAGATGGAGGAGCAGCAAAAGGCCATTCAAGCCTATACATCTGCCTACGATATAGGCAAAGGAGGGGGAATGCACCTGACTCAAGCGCAGTGGAGATTGATTTCAACGTTGTGCAAGGTTCTGCAACCCTTTGAACTTCCCACACGTGAAGTCAGTTCAGACACTGCCAGCCTGAGACAGGTCATTCCCCTCATCAGGCTTTTGCAGAAGCAGCTGGAGAGATTGAAGGAGGAACTAATACGGAACGTCTACTGTCACTGCATATGATTCTGTCACCATTGAACGAATGGTGGGCGATTATGAGTGACAGCATCCAAGTAGGCACGTCAGACGTATACTGGCTGGAAAAAGAGGCAATTTGGAGGCCCTTGCACAAACTGGCTTTATTTTACCTAAGTTGCCCCCCTCCAGTGTGTACTCCGAAAGAGTGTTTGGTGGAGCCGGTCACCTTGTCAGCGATCGGCGTACGAGGTTACTTCCACAAAATGTGGAGAAGATGATGTTCATCAAAATGAATTATAATCAATTCCTCCGTGGAGATATTCACCAGCAATTGCCTCCAGAAAGTACACAGGTACCTGAAATGGTGGATTCCAGTGGGGGCGAATTAATAATCTGTGAGGAGGGGGATGTACACAGTGAAAGGGGTGATGAATCGGACGATGAGGAGGAGGTGGACATCTTGCCTCTGTAGAGCCAGTTTGTGCAAGGAGAGATTGATTGCTTCTTTTTTGGTGGGGGCCCAAACCAACCAGTCATTTCAGCCACAGTCTTGTGGCAGACCCTATGGCTGAAATGATGGGTTTGTTAAAGTGTGCATGTCTTAATAATGTCCTGTTTATACAACATAAGGGTGGGTGGGAGGGCCCAAGGACAATTCCATCTTGCACCTCTTTTTTTAATTTTTTTTATCTCTGCATCATGTGATGTTTGGGGCTCATTTTTTTAAGTGCCATCCTGTCTGACACTGCAGTGCCACTCCTAGATGGGCCAGGTGTTTGTGCCGCCCACTTGGGTCGCTTAGCTTAGTCATCCAGCGACCTCGGTGCAAATTTTAGGACTAAAAATAATATTGTGAGGAGTGAGGTGTTCAGAATAGACTGGAAATGAGTGGAAATTATGGTTATTGAGGTTAATAATACTATGGGATCAAAATTACCCCAAAATTCTATGATTTAAGCTGTTTTTGAGGGGTTTTTTTTTTTTTTTAAATACCCGAATCCGACATATTTTCAGGGAGGTTTTGCCAAAACACGTCCGAATCCAAAACACGGCCGCGGAACCGAATCCAAAACACAAAACCCAAAAAAATTCCGGTGCACAGCTCTAGTTACAACAGGGTCCGTGCTTGTATCAGGACTTACCGCGGCTACGTTTGACGGCGTGGCAGTTGAAAGCAAAATCCTAGCCCGTAAGGGTATTCCCAGTGAAGTCATTCCCACACTTATTCAGGCTAGAAAAGAGGTAACGTCTATACATTACCACCGTATTTGGAGAAAATATGTGTCTTGGTGTTTCAACTTGGACGGTTTCTCCATTTTCTACAAGCAGGTGTGGATGCGGGCCTAAAATCGGGCTCTATTAAAGTTCAGATTTCAGCCTTATCGATTTTCTTTCAGAAACAATTAGCCTCCTTTCCAGAAGTTCAGACTTTCGTGAAGGGCGTATTGCACATCCAACCTCCATTTGTGCCTCCAGTGGCACCATGGGATCTTAATGTGGTGATGCCATTCCTTCAATCACATTGGTTTGAACCTTTGCGGAAGGTGGAGTTGAAATTCCTCACTTGGAAAGTGGTCATCCTGTTGGCCTTGGAATCTGTAAGGCGGGTGTCTGAGTTGGCGGCCTTGTCTCACAAGAGCCCTTATTTGATCTTCCATGAAGATAGAGCTGAATTGAGGACACGTCAGCAATTTTTACCGAAGGTGGTTTCCTCTTTCCACATTAACTAACCTATCGTGGTACCTGTGGGTACTGATGCCTTCGTTGAGTCAAAATCTCTGGATGTGGTCAAAGTTTGAAAATTTATGTCGCCAGAACGGCTCAGATTAGGAAAACAGAAGCTCTGTTTGTCCTGTATGCTCCCAACAAGGTTGGGTGTCCTGCGTCTAAGCAGACCATTGCGCGCTGGATCTGTAACACGATTCAGCAGGCCCATTCCACGGCTGGATTGCCATTACCGGAATCAGTGAAGGCCCATTCTACTAGGAAGGTGGGCTCATCCTGGGCGGCTGCCCGGGGGGTCTCGGCATTGCAACTTTGCCGAGCAGCTACTTGGTTGGGGTCAAACACTTTTGCAAAGTTCTACAAGTTTGACACCTTGGCCGATGAAGACCTTAAGTTCGGTCAATCGGTGCTGCAGAGTCGTCCGCACTCTCCCGCCCGTTCTAGAGCTTTGGTATAACCCCATGGTTCTAATGGTGTCCCCAGCATCCTCTAGGACATATGAGAAAATAGGATTTTAATACCTACCGGTAAATCCTTTTCTCTTAGTCCGTAGAGGATGCTGGGCGCCCGTCCCGGTGCGTACTGTATCTGCAGTTAATAGTTATGGTTACACATATGTTGTGTTACGTTTATTGTCAGCCTGTTGCTGCAATTGTTCATGCCGTTGGCCTGTGTTCTGTTGAATGGCATGTTCTGTGGCATGGTTGAGGTGTGAGCTGGTATGGATCTCACCTTAGTTTAACAATAAATCCTTTCCTCAAAATGTCCGTCTCCCTGGGCACAGTTCCTATAACTGGAGTCTGGAGGAGGGGTATAGAGGGAGGAGCCAGTTCACACCCCTTTCAAAGTCTTAAAGTGCCCATGTCTCCTGCAGATCCCGTCTATACCCCATGGTTCTAATGGTGTCCCCAGCATCCGCTACGGACTAAGAGAAAGGATTTACCGGTAGGTATTAAAATCCTATTTTTATTTCTCTGGGGTGTATTACATCTACTTTATTATTAGGAACTATGGAGAAATTAGATTAGGCCACGTGCTTTTACTGAGAGAATGTAAAACAATGCTACTCACGCCCCAGGGAGGTGCTAGACACGCCCCTCCTGCGGTGCACCCCCTAATAAAATTAGTTGCGCATGCCTATGGCTATCACCTTGCACTTATTACTGCTTTATCATTTCTTTATCCCTTCTCCTAGTTACTACATCGGCCCCTAAGCATCTGATGTCATACACACGTGTGTTATGACTGGTCATACCCACAGTACTGCAGGCCTGGAGACACAGGCGTGTGCTCGAGCTGGCACCCAACAGCTGTCTAATCACTGAAAGCCTGCTGGGAGTATTCAACCAGCTTAGCTCTCGCACAATTTTGGTGAAGCTCGTGGTCCGCCGGAAATACCCTTTATACAGCCTTGTCAGTGGTCCCCCTGGGACCAACTGGGCCCTAAGCAGCTGCTTTGGTTGCCGTGTAGTAAATTCTACACTGGCTCAGAGTAGTCTCTATCTGTCAGTGGTTCATATTGGTTAATATATTGTATAATGTGTATTACATCTATTAAATTCACTGTGAATGTGCATGTTTGAAGAACACAGCTGAAACGTACATAGAAATATATGTAGGATTGAGCTTCACAAGATTGGCATTTTCTATAGAAGACTTCTGAAACACTATACCTTACTTTCCAAAGAACAAAGGTTACTTCAACAGAATGAGCAGAGCAGTGAAACTATTTTGTTTTTCCGAGAAAGCATATTGAAGCCAAACATAGAAAAATTATATTTTCCGGGAATATACCTAGACCATGGGTCTTGAACCTGTGGCCCTCCAGCTGCTGTGAAACTACACATCCCAGCATGCCCTGCCACAGTTTTGCTACTAATGTATGCTAAAACGGAGGAAGGGCATGCTGGGATGTGTAGTTCCACAGCAGCTGGAGGGCCGCAGGTTGAAGATCCATGACCTAGACAATGAGAATATTGGATGTAATTTCCGCATGTTCTTTAAAAAAATATATACAGATTGATTATCCCTTATCCAAAATTACACATTTTTGGTACCCTTACTGAGATAATGACACAAATATATAATTATATATATATATAATTATATCTATCTCCATATATACACATAATATATAATATATATGTCATTATCTCAGTAGGGTACTCAAAAATGTGGGATTTTGAATATTGGATATCATGACTGTGGTTTTTGTGAACCCAGCGTGTATGTGAAGTCCGTGCGGGTAACTGGGGGACTATGTGTATATTTGGCTGTTCTGTGGTAATCAGTGAGATGAAGAAGTAAGGAGCAATCCCTGATCGGGGATCGAACCCAGGCATCGGCAGAGGGAGCCATATCTTGATCACTGGATCACCAGGGACTTGGTGTTGATAGAAGGATGGTGAATGTATTGGTAAGAATGAACTGGATAAACTGTCACAGGAGTAGGTGTTTGTGTACTCAAGGTTACTATGAAATAGGTTCTCTGGAGTTGCGCAGAACTGGGAGGAGAGCTGAAGACGTTGAACCGGACTGGTTACCGGAGAAACTGAGAACCGGGCTGGTTACCGGTGAGACTGAGAATCGGGCTGTTTACTGGTGAGACTGAGAACCACACTGTGAACCGGGCTGGGTAGCAGTATAACTGGAATGCAACTGTAATCCGGGCTGGTGTCGTATATGGGTGGTATTCAGTATGCCGGCTGTCGGGATCCCGGCGCTCAGTATACCGGCGCCGGAATCCCGACACCCGGCATACTGACAACTATTCTGCCTCTTGGGGGTCCATGACCCCCCTGGAGGGAAAATAAATAGCGTGGTGCATGTAGCGCGCCACCATGCCCGCAGCATGGCGAGCAGAGCGAGCCCGCAAGGGGCTCGTTTGCGCTCGCACAGCTGTCGGTATGCCAGCACCAGTATGCTGTCCACTAGGATCCCAGCCACCGGCTTACCCTACTACACCCCCTGATATAACTGGAAACGCAACTGTATGTAGAACAATGACTGTGGCTGTGACTTCAAGACGAGGCTGAAGATGAACTGAAGACTGTGGCTGTGTCTTTAAATTGAGACTGACAAATACTGCAGCTGTGTCTTTAAGACAAGACTGATGAATACTGCGGCTGTGGCTTTAAGACAATACTAAAGAATACTGCAGCTGTGGCTTTAAGACAAGACTGAAGAATACTGCAGCTGTGTCTTTAAGACGAGACTGATACTGAATATAACTGGTAACACAACTGTAATTCAGACAGGGTAGCACAAGAGCAGAGTTTTACAGGAACCAAAGTAAAAGTGTTACCTCTTAAGGAGCTCAGCTACTAAGCTCACACAGAGCTGTGTGACACAAGGAACTGGCATCTTCTGTAACACAAGTCTCTTTACTTATACTTCATGGTCCTTGGGGATTGATGAACAGGGTCAGGTAATTCAGGCAGTCTCAGGCTGGCACAGGATTGGACAGCTCCAGATCAGGTGATCAGACCCTGTCATGGCAATACTCCAGGTTAGGCTCTGATGTGGAGTGAGGCCTAGTAGGCCGGGAAAAACACTGAAGCCTAAACTCCTAAAATGAGCAGAGGATGCTGGCTTTTAGGCACAAACACCAGAGGGCCGAGCACAGTGGAGAATGTATCTGGTGACCACTGGAGTCAGAGAGGCATATAGTATAATGACAACAATGATTGCTGTGTAAGTACAGCATAGAAAGACTTGCTGAATTCAGAATTCACACAGAAGGTTTATCATCACAGGTGGAGCTTGTTAACACTCACCTTCCAGGCAAAGAACTCAGCACTCAGGAAACTCATGGTACTGGCAAGCTGTTTATTCCAGTGAGCAGAAAAGATGCAGGATCCAGGACAGATGGCAGAGGTAAGTCACCAAATATGAGAACAATAGTCAGGATCATGACAGTACCCCCCTCTTCAAGGGTAGACTCTGAACACCCATCTTGATACTTAGAGTAACTTGATAATTTCATACAGAAGAACTTAAGACCTTCATCGATGCCTCTTCTTCTTACGGGAACATCTGGATTTAACCAGGGAGAGTGGAATTTTCTGTACAGAAAAAACTTCCTTAGAAAATACAGGACCTCTCAGGAAAGGAGTAGCATCATAAACTAGATCAAATTCAGAGTCTGAGTCCAAGTCTAATGAAAGATACGAATCTCCCTTAGATACACAGTTTGGAGATGACCGATAAGTGCACTGGAGTTTTAAATTCTTTAGCGGAGAACTTAGTATCGGGCTAGGAGTGACTGCTAGATGACCAGTTTTAATGACCAGATTCTTACGGGAGGAGATACTTGGATTATCCTTGGAAGGAAAGCATAAACTTCCTTTTGTATCAGACTGTTGTAGTTTGAATGAAGAAGAACTTGAATTCTTTTAGGAGCATGAATTTTTATCCTGAATCAGATTCCGAAGGTATAGGACTTATGCTAGCCATACATCAGACCAACTTCAGACCAACTTTTCTCCAACACTCCAAACTTCCAACCATCCAACTTGTCTGTTCAACTAAAACAGTGCCCCACACATCTAACCAACTTTTTACCAGTGCTCCACACATCTAACCAACTTTTCATCAGACCAACCAACCTACCAACTTCTGTCCAACTTGTGATGTCACCGAAGTAGGCGGACAGTGCCTTCCTACAGTTCTTCAGTTTTGTTTTGTTTTTTTTCATTTCAAAACATGCAGAATTGTCTTTTTTTCAGTGAAACTGGGCTTTTCTTTCACCACCATACATTTATTAGATTTACTTGTTTTTATGCTGAACTATGGATACCAGCATGGTTGGGCTGCCAAGGCAATATATATATATATATATATATATATATATATATACCAGATGTAGATATTCGGCACTCCCAATGTAGTAAAATGTACAGCTTGCCTGGTGCCCTCCTGAGCTTCAAAAAGCAAACATATCACAAACGATAGGCGGCACTCTAGGACTTTTCAAAAATCAAGAACATACGTGACCCTGTTCTGACAGCTTAACGTTTCGGTTTAGGTCATTTTCAATCCGCCACACTTTGCTGGCGGAATCTAATAAAAAATTTTAAAAACATGTTTTTTTTGGTGTTTTTTTGGGTGGGTAATAGCATATCTATTTATATTAGAAGGGATTAGGTACTTGATTTGTCTTTTTTGGAGGCACAAGTATTATTTATATATTTTTAAAAAGATTATTATTATTATTATTATTATTATTATTATTATTATTATTTTTTTTTAAATGGAATGGGAAAAACCTGAAAAAAAATTGCGTGGGGTCCCCCCTCCAAAGCATAACCAGCCTCGGGCTCTTCGAGCCGGTCCTGGTTCTAAAAATGCGGGGGGAAAACGGACAGGAGATCCCCCGTATTTTTAAAACCAGCACCGGGCTCTGCGCCTGGTGCTGGTGCAAAAAATACGGGGGACAAAAAGAGTAGGGGTCCCCCGTATTTTTTACACCAGCATCGGGCTCCACTAGCTGGACAGATAATGCCACAGCCAGGGGTCACTTTTATACAGTGCCCTGCGGCCGTGGCATTAAATATCCAACTAGTCACCCCTGGCCGGGGTACCCTGGGGGAGTGGGGACCCCTTCAATCAAGGGTTCCCCCTCCTCAGCCACCCAAGGGCCAGGGGTGAAGCCCGAGGCTGTCCCCCCCATCCAAAGGCTGCGGATGGGGGGCTGATAGCCTTGAGAAAATTAAAAGAATATTATTTTTTCTAGTAGTACTACAAGTCCCAGCAAGCCTCCCCCGCAAGCTGGTACTTGGAGAACCACAAGTACCAGCATGCGGGAGAAAAACGGGTCCGCTGGTACCTGTAGTTCTAATGGGAAAAAAATACCCAAATAAAAACAGGAGACACACACCGTGACAGTAAAACTTTATTTCACACATGTCGACACACACATACTTACCTATGTTGACACGAAGCAGTCGGTCCTCTTCTCCAAGTAGAATCCACGGGTACCTGAAAATAAAAGATAATTATACTCACCTGATCCAGGGTCCAGATTATAATCCACGTACTTGGCAAAACAACAAACCGAACACCCGGACCAAACGGACTGAAAGGGGTCCCATGTTTACACATGGGAACCCTTTCCACGAATGCAGAGACACCCCGGTCACAGCTGTCACAGAAGTGTCTCTTCAGCCAATCAGGAAGCGCCACTCCGTGGCACTCACCTGATTGTCTCCGTGCGCGTCTGAAGTGACAGAAGGCTGGCGGAGGGGGGCCGCACGGGGGGGGGGGTGAATTAGCGGTGCGGGAGCCGGTGCGGGCTGGAGCTGGCCCTGGTGGTGGTGAGGGGGAAGGGGTGCCGCGATCTTGGGGGCAGTGACTGCAGGAGGGGAGCAGCGGTCCCGCGATCGCTGGTGATATGCGGGGGGTGCCGCGATCGTGGATGATATGCGGGGGGTGCCGAGATCGCGGGTGATATGCGGGGGTGCCGCGATCGTGGGTGATATGTGGGGGGTGCCGCGATCGCGGGGGGGGGGTGCCGCGATTGCGGGTAAGTTGCGGGGGGTGCCGCGATTGTGGGTAAACTGCAGGGGGTGCCATGATTGCGGGTAAATTGCGGGGGGTGCCGCGATTGCGAGTAAGCTGCGGGGGGTGCCGCGATCGCGGGTGGGGTGCGGGGGTGCTGCAACCGCAGGTGGGGTGCCAGTGATCGGGGGTGGCGTGCGTGGGTGCAGCAATCATGGGTGGGCTGCGGGGGGTGCCGCGATCGTGGGGTATCGCGGGAGGGGTGCCACTGCTGGGTGTCCTGTGACAGCGGCAGCCCGGCAGCAGTGATGTGCTACCGCAGCGGTGCGGGGGGGGGGGGGGGTTGGGGTGCGGGTGCGGGGGGGTGCGGCGAATTAGTGGTGCGGGTGCGGCGAATTAGCGGTGCGGGTGCGGGGGGGGGGCGGCGGATTAGCGGTGCGGGTGCGGGCGGTGTGCGGCTGATTAGCGGTGCGGGGGGGTGCGGCTGATTAGCGGTGCGGCGAATTAGCGGTGCGGGGGGGTGCGGCGAATTAGCGGTGCGGGTGCGGGGGGGGGTGCGGCTGATTAGCGGTGCGGGTGCGGCGAATTAGCGGTGCGGGGTGCGGCGAATTAGCGGTGCGGGTGCGGGGGGGGGTGCGGCTGATTAGCGGTGCGGGGGGGGGTGCGGCTGATTAGCGGTGCGGGTGCGGGGGGGGTGCGGCTGATTAGCGGTGCGGGTGCGGCGAATTAGCGGTGCGGGGTGCGGCGAATTAGCGGTGCGGGGGGGTGCGGCTAATTAGCGGTGCGGGTGCGGGGGGGGGTGCGGCGAATTAGCGGTGCGGGTGCGGGGGGTGGTGCGGCGAATTAGCGGTGCGGGTGGGGGGGGTGCGGCGAATTAGCGGTGCGGGTGCGGTGGGGGGGTGCGGCGAATTAGCGGTGCGGGTGCGGGGGGGGTGCGGCGAATTAGCTTTGCGGGTGCGGGGGGGGGGGTGCGGCTGATTAGCGGTGCGGGGGTGGGAGGGTGGCTGGCGGTGAATTACCGATGCGGGGGAGGGAGGCTGGCTGGCGGCCGGGCGGGCTGGCGGCCGGTGCAGCCGGAGGGAGGCTGGCGGGCGGGGTGTAAATCTGGTAACCGGTGCGAAGGGAGGCTGGCGGTCGGGGGGGGGGGGGGGATTTACTGCTGGGCGGGCTGAGCAGGGCTGAGGGAGGCTGGCGGGATGGATGGGGCGGCCGGCGGAGGAAAGGGACTGGCGGGCGGAGGGGGGTTAATTTGCGGTGGGACTGGCGGCTGGCCAGTGGCGTGTCACTGCGGCTGGGGCGGTGAGGTGGCCGGAGGGGTATGGAGCACAGAGGGTCACCTGCAGCACGAGACAAAAGTAGGCGGACACCAGCAGCCAGTGTCCGCCTACTTATCGTTCAGTTGGGGGGAAGTTTTCCCCTACACCTGAACGATTGGTTGGGAAAATCAAACAGGTTTGATTTTCCCAACTAGTTGGTCAGACCGTTTCTGACCGTATTTTAGCATGTGGGAGCAAACGGCTGATAATCGTTTGCTCCCACACACTACCAGATTATCTTTCCAACCAGCCAACTAGTTGGCAGGTTGGAAATATATCGTCCTGGTGTATGGCTAGCTTAAGGGGCAGATGTATTAACCTGGAGAAGGCATAAGGAAGTGATAAACCAGTGATATGTGCAAGGTGATTAAAGCACCAGCCAATCAGCTCCTAACTGTTTATTTACATATTGGAGCTGATTGGCTGGTGCGTTTATCACCTTGCACATATCACTGGTTTATCACTTTCTTATGCCTTATCCAGGTTAATACATCTGCCCCTAAATTCTTTAACCACTGCATTACTAACAGTCTGTAAATCATGGAGCACAGGATTATTACTCTCAAAAAGCATGTTAGCCTACTCCAAAACTCTTCCTCTGAATGACAGGAACAGATATCGAGTAACGTTGGAAGGAGTTACTGGACCCAAAGGATCTGACTCCATCAGAGAGAGAAATCGATCAACTAGAGCAGCATATTGCAATAAATTTCCATCAAAGTAAATAGGTGCTAAAACATCAAATGAAAGTTTAGAGGCTGAAGCTGATGACGCACTCTCAGAAGCTGGATTGGAGTTAGTTTGAAGGACATCAGACTGATGAAAAAATATCCTTTCTGAAGTTGCCTGGCTGAAATCTCAACTGAGAAATTACTTGAAATGCCCTTCTGGATGGAGACGCTAGTAATTCTCCCTGAAGATGCGACACTCGCGTCTGCGACTGAGGTAAACGACTCTGATGACTGGATTGAGGAAGCAACATAAGTATCCCTCTCAGCAACATTAGCCTGAAGTCCTTTATCTAAATCAGCAGTTGCAACAATTGGTTGCTCAAAAAAGCCTAGGGACAAAGCTGCGAAAGCTGTACACAAATTGGTGTCCAGCTCTGAAGAACTAGAATGCTCAACAGTTACTGAATGAATAATTTTACTTGGAGTGGCTGAAAATGGCAAAGTCTTTGGATGGACGAGTAGGACCAGATTGGATCTGAGGATACTTGAATTGGCTGGAACCAAAAGAGACTGACCAGGCTGGTCCTGGAGTATAATTGGACCGTCTGGAACCGGGACGGACTCACCAGGCTGGACCTGGAGTATTGCTGGACCGACTGGACAGGGTCAGACTGACCAGGCTGGACCTGGAGTATTTCTTGACCAGCTGAAACTGGGTCGGATTGTCCAGTCTGGACCTGGAGTATTACTGGACCGGATGGAACCGGGATGGGCTGACCAGGCTGGACATGGAGTATTGCTGCTGGACTAGCTGGAACTGTGACGGACTGACCAGGCTGGGCCTGGAGTATTGCTGGACCGGCTGGAACCGGGAACGACTGAACCGTACATATGGAGTGAGTCCGGACGAACTTGAACCGTCTGGAACCGGAGGAGACAGATTCCGGCTGGAACCGGAGTGAGTAGAATCCAAGTGTTCAGATGGCCCATCCTGGACCTGAACCATGCTGGATGCCAACATGGTGGCCCTCTCTGAAGATGGCAAACAGGAGTTCATAACTGTATCTGTAGCACAAAGATTTCCATATGGGAACTTGGCTCTGGATACTTCCCTTGGGGCTGAAACTCTGGTGACCCCTACTGGTGTTGACAAATCATACATCTCTCTCAGAGTTGTTATTTCCAGCAACCCTCCTGGGGTTGACCGATCAGAAACTCCTTTTTGATAAGAAGACTCATATGCCCCTACTAGAGCTTGAACATTGGATACCCCTCCTGGAGTCAGCAGAGCAATTGCCTCCTCAGAGGCTGCAGAGTCTAATGCCCGTTCTGGCGCTGAAAGTTTGGATGACCATCCTTGGGTTGAGGATGCAGATGCCCCTACTTGGGCTTAGTGCGCAGATGCCCCTCCTTGGGCTGCAGAGACAGACGCCCCTCCTTGGGCTGCAGAGACAGATGCCCCTCCTTGGGCTGCAGAGACAGACGCCCCTCCTTGGGCTGCAGAGGCAGACCCCTCTGTGACTTTAAATGGCTTGAGCATTCTTGTCTGTACACCCAACTTGTGATAGGGTCTTTTAATCACTGGACCCCAATAATAAATTTGAGTCTCTTTTTGAGGAGCCTTCTTGACACCCCGGTCAGCAGTCGCAGGATCATCTACTAAAGATAACTTGTAGACATGAGTGCTATGATACTGAGACTTGTCACCATTTCCTGGCTTGCGAAGAATACAATCCTTAACAAATGATCGGAATTTCCACAGTAAAGACAAAGGTGTAGCTCCCTACGCTGCTGACGTTCAGCCTCAGAGAGCTTAGGCGCTGGATAGCTTTGATGAACAACTTTTCCTTGTACAGAGGAAGAGACTTTAGTAACTGGATGGAACAAAACAGGATCAACAATGTTGGTAGTATTCCTGAGGAGTTCAGGCATCACAGAGAGAATACTAGTCAAAAGTTCTTGTAACTGTATTAACATCTGGTAGAGAATCCACAGTTGGTCAGGAGTCTGAGTACAGGGAGTCCGAGAATCTCTGGAGAAAGAGTTCCGCTGCAGACACTGTGCCAATTGATGCTGTGACAACTCCAAACCCTCCAGATGTCCTGCAATAATACTTAGGAGGCCTTGCGTCAAACACTTTTGGCCAGGTCCATGTGGCCAGCTCCTACTGTCATGACTGTGGTTTTTGTGAACCCGATGTGTATGTGATGTCCATGCAGGTAACTGGAAGACTATGTGTATATTTGGCTGTTCTGTGGTAATCAGTAGGATGAAGAAGTAAGGAGCAATCCCTGATCGGGGATCGAACCCGGGCATCGGCAGAGGGAGCCGTATCTTGATCACTGGATCACCACGGACTTGGTGTTGATAGAAGGAAGGTGAATGTATTGGTAAGAATGAACTGGATAAACTGTCACAGGAGTAGGTGTTTGTGTACTCAAGGTTACTATGAAATAGGTTCTCTGGAGTTGCGCAGAACTGGGAGGAGAGCTGAAGACATTGAACCAGACTGGTTACCGGAGAAACTGAGAACCAGGCTGGTTACCAGTGAGACTGAGAACCGCACTGTGAACCGGGCTGGGTACCAGTATAACTGGAACGCAACTGTAATCCGGGCTGGTACCGGATATAACTGGAAACGCAACTGTATGTAGAACAATGACTGTGGCTGTGACTTCGAGACGAGGCTGAAGATGAACTGAAGACTGTGGCTTTTTCTTTAAAACGAGACTGAAGAATACTGCAGGTGTGTCTTTAAGATGAGACTGATGAATACTGTGGCTGTGGCTTTAAGACAAGACTAAAGAATACTGCGGCTGTGGCTTTAAGACAAGATTGAAGAATACTGCGGCTGTGGCTTTAAGACGAGACTGAAGAATACTGCAGCTGTGTCATCAAGACGAGACTGATACTGGATATAACTGGTAACACAACTGTAATCCAGACAGGGTAGCAAAAGAGCAGAGTTTTACAGGAACCAAAGTAAAAGTGTTACCTCTTAGGGAGCTCAGCTACTAAGCTCACACAGAGCTGTGTGACACAAGTTACTGACATCTTCTGTAACACAAGTCTCTTTACTTATACTTCATGGTACTTGGGGATTGGTGAACAGTCAGGTGATTCAGGAAGTCTCAGGCTGGCACAGGATTGGATAACTCCAGGTCAGGTGATCAGACCCTGTCATGTCAATACTCCAGGTTAGGCTCTGATGTGGAATGAGGCCTAGTAGGCCAGAAAAACACTGAAGCCTAAACTCCTAAAATGAGCAGAGGATGCTGGCTTTTAGGCACAAACACCAGAGAGCCGAGCACAGTGGAGAATGTATCTGGTGACCACTGGAGTCAGAGAGGCATATAGTATAATGACAACAATGATTGCTGTGTAGGCACAGCATAGAAAGACTTGCTGAATTCAGTATTCACACAGAAGGTTAATCATCACAGGTGGAGCTCTTTAACCCTCACCTTCCAGGCAGAGAACTCAGCACTCGGGAAACTCATGGTACTGGCAAGCTGTTAACACCAGTGAGCAGAGAAGATGCATGATCCAGGACAGATGGCAGAGGTAAGTCACCAAATATGAGAACAATATTCAGGATCATGACATTGGATAAGAGATACTCAACTTATATTATAAGAATGTCAGATAAATAATAATATAAGATCTCTGCCCAGTGGGTTAAAAATGCACATACATTGTGAAGCAGATACAAAGATTATACAAGACAGCCAGCAAAATGATAACAGTAAATTAAAATTAATATGCAAATATAAAGTTATTAGCATTAAACTTTTACGTATTTTATAATAATAGTGTAACGAGTTTTAATTCCCATGAACATTTTCTCTTTTGTAGTTCTAATAGCCTTTGTATTATGAACCCCTTAGGAGTCTGTATAATAACTGTTTTAAACTAGTAAATGACATCCATAAAACGAGAATATTATACACTGTAATGGTTTAAAGGAAAAACACTAATTTTCAAAAAATAAATAGGAATTCTGGAAGATTTAATTGTTTAGTTATTTGAATGCATGTGCAAGCTGTACTATAGGCAGTGCTGAAAGTAGGGTTGTACGGAGTACCATTAAGGAATAAGTGTGTACCATCAGCCCACCAGTGGGGCATAATTTATAAGGGGCATTTTTGTGTGTGGGACGTAAAATGGTGTCCGTGGCATAACTGTGTGTGGCAAAATATGTATTGGGCATTACGGTGTGTGGTATAATATGTAAGGCATTACAATATGTGGCATAATGTGTAATGGGCATGATGGTGTGTGGCATAATGTGTAATGGATGTTACGGTGTCTAGCATAATGTGTAATGGGCATTACAGTGCGTGGCATAATGTGTAATAAGAATTACAGTGTCTGGCATAATGTGTAATGGGCATTACGGTGTGTGGCATAACGTGTAATAACTAGAGATGAGCGGGTTCGGTTCGTCAAGATCCGAACACCCCCCCCCCCCCCCCCCCCCCCGAACTTCACGTGTTTTACACGGGGCCGAGGCAGCCTCGGATCTTCCCGCCTTGCTCGGTTAACCCAAACGAGGCCGAACGCCATATTCCCGCTGTCGGATTCTCGCGAGATTCGTATTCCATATAAAGAACCACGCATCGCCACCATTTACACTCGTGCATTGCAGTGGCGTGCGGTGAGGTCAGAGGCTGGTGAGGCACTACAGCCATAATGTCCGCCGAATCCTGCCGATGACCCCTACCGCCGCCGAGCCAATGCCCACTACTGCCACTTAGCCGATGCCTGCTGCCACCGCCAATGGCTTACAAACTAGCCCACCATCAACTGACCCAGCCCTCCGCCACTAATTTGCACCTCAGTCCGATGCCGCCAGTGCCCGCTGCCTGCCTGCTCATCATACTTGTGATATATTGTACATTTTTATAGAAAAAAATAAAAATTAGTGTTTGGGAAGGGAGTGGGAGGAGGACATGAATGCAATTTTGTTGTCCAGGGCTTCCATTAACTTAATGGAGAAGGATCTGAATGGGTTAAAAAATGTAAAAAAAAAAATGTGTGAGGTCGCCCTTCCTAAGTATAACCAGCCTCGGGCTCTTTGAGCCGGTCCTGGTTGTTTAAATACTGGGAAAAAATTGGACAGGGGTTCCCCGTATTTAGACATCCAGCACCGGGCTCTTAGACCGGTCCTGGTTCCAAAAATACGGAGGACAAAAGATGTAGGGGTTCCCCGTATTTTTAAAACCAGCACCGGACTCCACTAGCCAGGGACATAATGCCACAGCCGGGGGACACATTTATGTAGGTCCCTGCGGCCGTGGCATTACCCCCCCAACTAGTCACCCCTGGCCGGGGTTCCCTGGAGGAGTGGGGACCCCTTAAATCAAGAGGTCCCCCCCCTCCAGGCACCCAAGGGCCAGGGGGGTGAAGCCCGAGGCTGTCCCCAGCACCCCTGGGCGGTGGGTGCCGGGCTGATAGCCATAAGTGTGCATAAAAAAGAATATTGTTTTTTGTTGTGGAACCCGCTTGCTGGTACTTGGAGAACCTCAAGTGCCAGCATGCGGGGAAATAACGGGCCCGCTGGTACCTGTAGTTCTACAACAACAAAAATACCCAAATAAAAACACAACACACACACCGTGAAAGTAAAAATTTATTAAAACACACTTACACACTCACACATACTTACCTACATCCCACGCCGGTCACGTCCACTTGTCCAGTAGAATCCAAAAGGGGTACCTGTAAAAATGAAAATTATACTTACAAACAAAGTAATCCACAGGAGGAGAGAGAGAGAGCGAGAGAGCGAGAGAGAGAGAGAAATTAATGAATATTATGCCCTCGCTGATGCGGGAAGACGTTAGCACAGACAGGGGAGAGTGCTGCTGCTAACTGGGATGATGGAGCAGGCTCCCCCAATAGTTGTGAGCCTAGTAGCTGTACCCCTAGTAGCTTTGCCCCCTGTAGCAGTGCCCCCAGTAGCAGTGCCCCGAGTAGTTGTGACCCCTGTAGTTGTGCCCCCAGTCGCTGTGCCCCTTGTAGCTGTGCCCCCTGTAGCTTTGCCCCTTGTGGCTGTGCCCCCCAGTTGCTGTGCCCCTTGTACTTGTGCCCCTTATAGCTGTGCCCCTTGTTGTTGTGCCCCTGTTGCTGTGCCCCTTGTTGTTGTGCCCCCCAGTTGCTGTGCCCCTTGATGTGCCCCCCAGTTGCTGTGCCCCTGTTGCTATGCCCCTTGTTGTTGCGCCCCCCAGTTGCTGTGCCCCTTGTTGTTGCGCCCCCCAGTTGCTGTGCCCCTGTTGCTGTGCCCCTTGTTGTTGCGCCCCCCAGTTGCTGTGCCCGTTGCTGTGCCCCTTGTAGTTGTGCCCCCAGTTGCTGTGCCCCCAGTAGTTGTGACCCCAGTCGCTGTGCCCCTTGTAGCTTTTCCCCTAGCTGTGCCCGAAGTAGTTGTGCCCCCTGTCGCTGTGCCCCCAGTCGCTTTGCCCCCAGTAGCTGTGACCCCTGTAATTGTGCCCCCAGTTGCTGTGCCCCTTGTAGTTGAGCCCCCCAATTGCTGTGCCCCTTGTAGTTGTGCCCCCCAGTTGCTGTGTCCCCAGTTGCTGTGCCCCTTGTAATTGTGCCCCCCAGTTGCTGTGCCCCTTGTACTTGTGCCCCTTATAGCTGTGCCCCTTGTTGTTGTGCCCCCCAGTTGCTGTGCCCCTGTTGCTGTGCCCCTTGTTGTTGTGCCCCCCCAGTTGCTGTGCCCCTGTTGCTGTGCCCCTTGTTGTTGTGGCCCCCAGTTGCTGTGCCCCTGTTGCTGTGCCCCTTGTTGATGCGCCCCCAGTTGCTGTGCCCCTGTTGCTGTGCCCCTTGTTGTTGTGCCCCCCAGTTGCTGTGTCCCTCTTGCTGTGCCCCTTGTTGTTGTGCCCCCCAGTTGCTGTGCCCCTGTTGCAGTGCCCCCCAGTTGCTGTGCCCCTTGTTGTTGTGCCCCCCAGTTGCTGTGCCCCTCTTGCTGTGCCCCTGTTGCTGTGCTTCTCTTGCTGTGCCCCCCAGTTGCTGTGCCCCCCAGTTGTTGTGCCCCCCAGTTGCTGTGCCCCCCAGTTGTTGTGCCCCTCTTGCTGTGCCCCAACACATAAAAAAAAAACACACACACACACATACTTACCGCTCCTGCAGCGCTGTCCTCCGTCCGTCCGCCGCCGGCTCGTCTCTTCTGTACTATGGGAGAGACGTCATGACTCATGACGTCTCTCCCATAGTAGCGGCGCTGGCTGCAGCGGGCGCCCACACAGCCCACAGCGCCTGCTGCAGCCGGGAAGGGGGTGATTGGACAGCGGATTCAGCACTGGATCCGCTGGGCCAATCACATCTGGACACTGACAGGGGCGTGCATTCATCGCACGCCCCTGTCATTGCGGCACCAGTATAGGTGCCGCTTGTCCATTCATTTTCAATGGGCTTTCACAGCCCATTGCTGCGCCCCGTCCCCTGCTTGCCCCCCGCTGCCCAGAGTTTTAATGTTAGCAGCGGGAGGCACCTCTCCCGCTGCCTCCCACCCTCACAAGCAGCCACAGGGGGGGATTATTAAAATAAGGAAAAAAGATATTGATAACAGACTCTGTTATAAATATCTTCTTTTTATTATTTTAATCATTATGATAGGGGAGGCACTGCCTCCCCTGCCTCCCCGGACTGCACGTCCCTGGTGCATTGTAGATTGAGCGGAGAGGACGTGGCTACGTTCTCTGCCTGAAAAGCTCAATATCTGTGCTGCATTGTGGTGACCACCAGAATATTATAGTAGTACAGTACAGTAGGCCATTGCTGTATCTTGCAGCTCCGTGTCAGACTCAGTTCTACTATCCTGATCAGTGCTCAATATCTGCTGCATTGTTGTGTGACCAGTATATAGTAGTACAGTGCAGCATTTTGGTGACCACCAGTATATATTAGTACAGTACAGTAGGCCATTGCTGTATCTTGCAGCTCCGTGTCAGACTCAGTTCTGGTATCCTGATCAGTGCTCAATATCTGCTGCATTGTTGTGTGACCAGTATATAGTAGTACAGTGCAGCATTTTGGTGACCACCAGTATATAGTAGTACAGTACAGTAGGCCATTGCTGTATATTGCAGCTCCGTGTCACTTCTAGTATCCATATCTATGCTGCATTGTTGTGAGCAGTATATAGTAGTACAGTGCAGCATTTTGGTGACCACCAGTATATAGTAGTACAGTACAGTAGGCCATTGCTGTATCTTGCAGCTCTGTGTCTCTTCTAGTATCCATTTCTGTGCTGCATCGTTGTGAGCAGTATATAGTAGTACAGTGCAGCATTTTGGTGACCACCAGTATATAGTAGAACAGTACAGTAGGCCATTGCTGTATCTAGCAGTTCTGTGTCACTTCTAGTATCCATATCTGTGCTGCATTGTTGTGAGCAGTATATAGTAGTACAGTGCAGCATTTTGGTGACCACCAGTATATAGAAGTACAGTAGGCCATTGCTGTATCTTGAAGCTCTGTGTCACTTCTAGTATCCATATCTGTGCTGCGTTGTTGTGAGCAGTATATAGTAGTACAGTGCAGCATTGTGGTGACCACCAGCATATAGTAGTAGTACAGTACAGTAGGTCATTGCTGTATCTTGCAGCTCTGTCACTTCTAGTATCCATATCTGTGCTGCATTGTTGTGAGCAGTATATAGTAGTACAGTGCAGCATTGTGGTGACCACCAGTATATAGTAGTACAGACAGTAGGCCATTGCTATTGATATACTAATATTACTGGCATATAATTCCACACATTAAAAAATGGAGAACAAAAATTTGGAGGGTAAAATAGTGAAAGATCATGATCCACTTCCACCTAGTGCTGAAGCTGCTGCCACTAGTCATGGCAGAGACGATTCAATGCCATCAACGTCGTCTGCCAAGGCCGATGCCCAATGTCATAGTAGAGAGCATGTAAAATCCAAAAAACAAAAGTTCAGTATAATGACCCAAAAATCTAAATTAAAAGCATCTGAGAAGCGCAAACTTGCCAATATGCCATTTACAACACGGAGTGGCAAGGAACGGCTGAGGTCCTGGCCTATATTCATGGCTAGTGGTTCAGATTCACATGAGGATGGAAGCACTCATCCTCCCGCTAGAAAAATGAAAAGAGTTAAGTTGGCAAAAGCACAGCAAAGAACTGTGCGTTCTTCTAATTCACAAATCCCCAAGGAGAGTCCAATTGTGTCGGTTGCAATGCCTGACCTTCCCAACACTGGACGGGAAGAGGTGGCTCCTTCCACCATTTGCACGCCCCCTGCAAGTGCTGGAAGGAGCACCCACAGTCCAGTTCCTGATATTCAAATTGAAGATGTCACTGTTGAAGTACACCAGGATGAGGATATGGGTGTTGCTGGCGCTGAGGAGGAAGTTGACAATGAGGAATCTGATGGAGAGGTGGTTTGTTTAAGACAGGCACCCGGGATACACCTGTTGTCCGTGGGATGAATAAGGTCAATGACATGCCTGGTCAAAATACCAAAAAAAATCACCTCTTCGGTGTGGAATTATTTCAACAGAAATGCAGACAACTGGTGTCAAGCCGTGTGTTGCCTTTGTCAAGCTGTAATAAGTAGGGGTAAGGACATTAACCACATAGGAACATCCTCCCTTATACGTCACCTGGAGCGCATTCATCAGAAGTCATTGACAAGTTCAAAAACTTTGGGTGACAGCGGAAGCAGTCCACTGACAACTAAATCCCTTCTTCCTCTTGTAACCAAGCTCCTGCAAACCACACCACCAACTCCCTCAGTATCAATTTCTTCCTTAGACAGGAAAGCCAATAGTCCTGCAGGCAATGTCACTGACAAGTCTGACGAGCCCTCTCCTGACTGGGATTCCTCCGATTTATCCTTGAGTGTAACGCCTACTGCTCCTGGCTCTGCTGTTGTTGCTGCTGGGAGTCGATCATCATCCCAGAGGGGAAGTTGGAAGACCACTTGTACTACTTCCAGTAAGCAATTGACTGTCCAACAGTCCTTTGCGAGGAAGATAAAATATCACAGCAGTCATCTTGTTGCAAAGCAGATAACTCAGGCCTTGGCAGCTGTGTTGGTGTTAGACGTGCGTCCGGTATCCGCCGTTAGTTCACATGGACTTAGAGAATTTCTTGAGGTAGTGTGTCCCCGGTACCAAATGACATTTAGGTTCCACTTCTCTAGGTAGGCGATGCCAAGAATGTACACAGACGTCAGAAAAAGAGTCACCAGTGTCCTAAAAAATGCAGTTGTACCCAATGTCCACAAGTGGAGCAGGGCAGACTAAGGACTATATGACTGTGACAGCCCACTGGGTAGATGTATTGCCTCCCGCAGCAACAACAGCAGCGGCGGCACCAGTAGCAGCATCTCACAAATACCAACTCATTCCTAGGCAGGCAACGCTTTGTATCACCGCTTTCCATAAGAGGCACACAGCTGACACCTCTTACGGAAACTGAGGAACATCATTGCAGATTGGCTTACCCCAATTGGACTCTCCTGGGGATTTGTGACACCGGACAACGCCACCAATATTGTGCATGCATTACATGTGGGCAAATTCCAGCACGTCCCATGTTTTGCACATACATTGAATTTGGTGGTGCAGAATTTTTTTAAAAACGACAGGGGTGTGCAAGAGATGCTGTCGGTGGCCCGAAGAATTGTGGTCCACTTTCGGCATTCAGCCACCGCGTGCCGAAGACTGGAGCACCAGCAAACACTCCTGAACCTGCCCCGCCATCAGCTGAAGAAAGAGGTGGTAACGAGGTGGAATTCAACCCTCTATATGCTTCAGAGGATGGAGGAGCAGCAAAAGGCCATTCAAGCCTATACATCTGCCTACAATATAGGCAAAGGAGGGGGAATGCACCTGACTCAAGCGCAGTGGAGATTGATTTCAACGTTGTGCAAGGTTCTGCAACCCTTTTGAACTTGCCACACGTGAAGTCAGTTCAGACACTGCCAGCCTGAGTCAGGTCATTCCCCTCATCAGGCTTTTGCAGAAGCAGCTGGAGAGATTTAAGGAGGAGCTAAAACAGAGCGATTCCGCTAGGCATGTGGGACTTGTGGATGGAGCCCTTCATTCGCTTAACCAGGATTCATGGGTGGTCAATCTGTTGAAATTAGAGCACTACATTTTGGCCACCGTCTTCGATCCTAGGTTTAAAACCTACGTAGGTATCTCTCTTTCTGTCAGACACAAGTCTGCAGTTTTTCAAAGACCTGCTGGTGAGACACTTGTCAAGTCAAGCGGAACATGACCCGCCAACAGCTCCTCCTTCATTTTCTACCGCCACTTGAGCTGACAGGAAAAGGATCAGATTTCCAAAACCACCCGCTGGCGGTGATGCAGGGCAGTCAGGAGCGAAAACTGACATCTGGTCCGGACTGAAGGACCTGCCAATGATTACTGACATGTCGTCTACTGTCACTGCATATGATTCTGTCACCATTGAAAGAATGGTGGAGGATTATATGAGTGACCGCATCCAAGTAGGCAAGTCAGACAGTCCGTACGTATACTGGCAGGAAAAAGAGGCATTTTGGAGGCCCTTGCACAAACTGGCTTTATTTTACCTAAGTTGCCCCCCCTCCAGTGTGTACTCCGAAAGAGTGTTTAGTGCAGCCGCTCACCTTGTCAGCAATCGGCATACGAGGTTACTTCCAGAAAATGTGGAGAAGATGATGTTCATCAAAATGAATTATAATCAATTCCTCCGTGGAGACATTTACCAGCAATTGCCTCAAGAAAGTACACAGGGACCTGTGATGGTGGATTCCAGTGGGGACGAATTAATACTCTGTGAGGAGGGGGATGTACACAGTGAAAGGGGTGAGGAATCAGAGGATGATGATGAGGTCGACATCTTGCCTCTGTAGAGCCAGTTTGAGCAAGGAGAGATTGATTGCTTCTTTTTTTGATGGGGGCCCAAACCAACCAGTCATTTCAGCCACAGTCATGTGGCAGACCCTGTGGCTGAAATGATGGGTTTGTTAAAGTGTGCATGTCCTGTTTATACAACATAAGGGTGGGTAGGAGGACAATTCCATCTTACACCTCTTTTTTTTATTTATCTCTGCATTATGTGATGTTTGGGGCCAATTTTTTAAGTGCCATCCTGTCTGCCACTGCAGTGCCACTCCTAAATGGGTCAGGTGTTTGTGCCGCCCACTTCGGTCGCTTAGCTTAGTCATCCAGCGACCTTGGTGCAAATTTTAGGACTAAAAATAATATTGTGAGGAGTGAGGTGTTCAGAATAGACTGGAAATTAATGGAAAATGAGATTTTACTTACCGGTAAATCTATTTCTCGTAGTCCGTAGTGGATGCTGGGGACTCCGTAAGGACCATGGGGAATAGACGGGCTCCGCAGGAGACATGGGCACTTTAAGAAAGAATTTAGATACTGGTGTGCTCTGGCTCCTCCCTCTATGACCCTCCTCCAGACCTCAGTTAGAGAAACTGTGCCCGGAAGAGCTGACAGTACAAGGAAAGGATTTTGGGAATCCAGGGCAAGACTCATACCAGCCACACCAATCACACCGTATAACTTGTGATAACTTTACCCAGTTAACAGTATGAACAACAACAGAGCATCAGATCAACCCTGATGCAACTATAACATAACCCTTATTTAAGCAATAACTATATACAAGCATGGCAGAAGAAGTCCGCACTTGGGACGGGCGCCCAGCATCCACTACGGACTACGAGAAATAGATTTACCGGTAAGTAAAATCTTATTTTCTCTAACGTCCTAGTGGATGCTGGGGACTCCGTAAGGACCATGGGGATTATACCAAAGCTCCCAAACGGGCGGGAGAGTGCGGATGACTCTGCAGCACCGAATGAGCAAACACAAGGTCCTCCTCAGCCAGGGTATCAAACTTGTAGAACTTTGCAAAGGTGTTTGAACCTGACCAAGTAGCCGCTCGGCAAAGAGGTATTGCCGAGACCCCTCGGGCAGCCGCCCAAGAAGAGCCCACCTTCCTTGTGGAATGGGCCTTAACTGATTTAGGCAGCGGCAATCCAGCCGCAGAATGAGCCTGCTGAATCGTGTTACAGATCCCACGAGCAATAGTCTGCTTTGAAGCAGGCGCCCCAAACTTGTTGGAAGCATACAGGATAAACAAAGATTCTGTTTTCCTGACCCTAGCTGTTCTGGCTGCATAAACCTTCAAAGCCCTGACCACATCCAGTAACTCGGAATCCTCCAAGTCAGTAGTAGCCACAGGCACCACAATAGGTTGGTTTATATGAAAGGATGAAACCACTTTTGGCAGAAATTGTGGGTGGGTCCGCAATTCTGCTCTATCCGCATGGAAAACCAGATAAGGGCTTTGATGTGACAAAGCCGCCAATTCTGACACACGCCTAGCCGAAGCCAAGGCTAGTAGCATGACCACCTTCCACGTGAGATATTTCAATTCCACCGTCTTGAGTGGTTCAAACCAGTGTGATTTCAGAAAACTCAACACCACGTTAAGATCCCAAGGTGCCACTGGAGGCACAAAAGGGGGCTGAATATGCAGCACTCCCTTTACAAACAGCTGAACTTCAGGCAGAGAAGCCAGTTCTTTTTGAAAGAAAATGGATAGGGCCGAAATCTGGACCTTAATGGAACCCAATTTTAGGCCCAAAGTCACTCCCGACTGTAGGAAGTGAAGGAAATGGCCCAGCTGGAATTCCTCCGTAGGGGCATTCCTGGCCTCACACCAAGCAACATATTTTCGCCATATACGGTGATAATGTTGCGCCGTCACGTCCTTCCTAGCCTTTATCAGCGTAGGAATGACCTCATTCGGAATGCCTTTTTCTCTACGATCCGGCGTTCAACCGCCATGCCGTCAAACGCAGCCGCGGTATGTCTTGGAACAGACAGGGCCCCTGTTGCAACAAGTCCTGTCTTAGAGGCAGAGGCCACGGTTCTCTGTGAGAATTTCTTGCAGATCTGGATACCAAGTCCTTCTTGGCCAATCCGGAACAATGAGTATTGTTCTCACTCCTCTTTTTCTTATGATTCTCAGCACCTTGGGTATGAGAGGAAGAGGAGGAAATACATAGACCGACCGGAACACCCACGGCATCACCAGTGCGTCCACAGCTATCGCCTGAGGGTCTCTTGACCTGGCGCAATACTGCTGTAGCTTCTTGCTGAGGCGGGATGCCATCATGTCCACCTGTGGCAGCTCCCACCGACTTGCAACCTGCGCGAAGACTTCTTGATGAAGTCCCCATTCTCCCGGGTGGAGGTCGTGCCTGCTGAGGAAGTCTGCTTCCCAGTTGTCCACTCCCGGAATGAACACTGCTGACAGTGCGCTTACGTGATTCTCCGCCCAGCGAAGAATTCTGGTGGCTTCTACCATCACCACCCTGCTCCTTGTGCCGCCTTGGCGGTTTACATGAGCCACTGCGGTGATGTTGTCTGACTGAATCAAAACCGGGTGGTCGCAAAGTAGGGACTCCGCTTGGCGTAGGGCGTTGTATATGGCCCTTAGTTCCAGGATGTTGATGTGGAGGCAAGTCTCCTGACTTGACCACAGACCTTGGAAATTTCTACCCTTTGTGACTGCCCCCCACCCTCGGAGGCTTGCATCCGTGGTCACCAGGACCCAGTCCTGAATGCCGAATCTGCGGCCCTCGAGGAGGTGAGCACTCTGCAGCCACCACAGGAGAGACACCCTGGCCCTGGGGGATAGGGTGATTAACCGATGCATCTGAAGATGTGATCCGGACCATTTGTCCAGTAGATCCCATTGAAAGGTCCTCGCATGGAACCTGCCAAAGGGAATGGCCTCGTATGATGCAACCATCTTTCCCAGGACTCGCGTGCAGTGATGCACCGACACCTGTTTTGGTTTCAATAGGTTCCTGACCAGTGTCATGAGCTCTTAAGCCTTCTCCATCGGGAGATAAATCCTCTTCTGGTCTGTGTCCAGAATCATGCCCAGGAAGGGCAGACGAGTCGTAGGAATCAACTGCGACTTTGGAATATTTAGAATCTAGCCGTGTTGTCGTAACACTTCCAGAGAGCGTGCTACGCTGATCAGCAACTGCTCTCTGGACCTCGCCTTTATGAGGAGATCGTCCCAGTATGGGATAATTGTGACCCCTTGCTTCCGCAGGAGTACCATCATTTCCGCCATTACCTTGGTAAATATTCTCGGTGCCGTGGAAAGACCAAACGGCAACGTCTGAAATTGGTAATGACAATCCTGTACCACAAATCTGAGGTACGCCTGATGAGGTGGATAAATGGGGACATGAAGGTATGCATCCTTTATGTCCAGAGACACCATAAAATCCCCCCCTTCCAGGCTTGCGATGACTGCTTGAACTTGAACCTTTTCAGGTATATGTTCAGGGATTTTAAATTCAATATGGGTCTGACCGAACCATTCGGTTTCGGTACCACGAACATGGTCGGATAATAACCCTTTCCTTGTTGAAGGAGGGGAACCTTGACCACCACCTGTTGAAGATACAATTTGTGAATTGCAGCCAACACTATTTCCCTCTCTAAGGGGGAAGCTTGCAGGGCCGATTTGAGGTATCGGTGAGGGGGCATCTCTTCGAATTCCAGCTTGTATCCCTGAGACACAATATCTATTGCCCAGGGATCCACCTGGGAGTGAACCCACTTGTGGCTGAAATTTCGGAGACGCGCCCCCCACCGGGCCTAGCTCCGCCTGTGGAGCCCCAGCGTGATGCGGTGGATTTAGTGGAAGCCAGGGAGGACTTCTGTTCCTGGGAACTAGCTGCGTTGTGCAGCTTCCTTCCTCTGCCCCTGCCTCTGGCAAGAAAGGACGCACCTCAGACTTTCTTGCCTTTTTGTGATCGAAAGTACTGCATTTGGTAATACGGTGCTTTCTTAGGTTGTGAGGAAACATATGGCAACAAAATTTGACTTTACAGCAGTAGGTGTGGAGACCAGGTCCGAGAGACCCTCCCCATACAATTCCTCACCCTTGTAAGGTAAAACCTCCCTGTGCCTTTTTGAGTCGGCATCACCTGTCCATTGCCGAGTCCACAGGACCCTCCTGGCAGAAATCGACATTGCATTAATTCTAGAGCCCAGTAGGCTAATGTCTCTTTGAGCATCTCTCATATATAGGACAGCGTCTTTTATATGCCCCAGGGTCATTAATATAGTATCCTTGTCTAGGGTATCAAGTTCCTCAGATAAGGTATCCGTTCATGCTGCTACAGCACTACACACCCAGGCCGACGCAATTGCCGGCCTTAGTAAGGTACCTGAATGTGTATAAATGGACTTCAGGGTACCCTCTTGCTTTCTATCCGCAGCATCTTTTAGGGTGGCCGTATCCTGTGACGGCAGGGCTACCCTCTTGGATAAGCGTGTTAAAGCTTTGTCCACCCTAGGGGAGGATTCCCAGCGTAACCTGTTCGTTGGCGGGAAAGGATACGCCATAAGCATCCGTTTGGAAATCTGCAGTTTTTTATCTGGAGATTCCCAAGCCTTTTCACATAACTCATTTAGCTCGTGTGAAGGGGGGAAGGTCACCACCTGCCTTTTTTCCCCATACATATGAACCCTCTTGTCAGGGACTGGGGTTTCCTCTGTGATGTGCAACACATCCTTAATTGGGGTTCACTACGGCTGGCCGGCGGTCGGGCTCCCGGCGACCAGCATCCCAGCGCCGGGAGCCCGACCGCCGGCTTACCGACAGCTTGGCGAGCGCAAATGAGCCCCTTGCGGGCTCGCTGCGCTCGCCACGCTACGGGCACGGTGGCGCGCTACGCGCGCCACACTATTTTATTCTCCCTCTATGGGGGTCGTGGACCCCCACGAGGGAAAATAATTGTCGGTATGCCGGCTGTCGGGCTCCCGGCGCCGGTATACTGAGCGCCGGGAGCCCGACCGCCGGCAAACAGAAGACCACCCCTTAATTGCTATAATCATATAACGGATGGATTTAGCCAATCTAGGCTGTAACTTTGCATCATCGTAATCGACACTGGAGTCAGAATCCATGTCGGTATCTGTGTCAACAATTTGGGATAGTGGGCGCTTCTGAGACCCTGACGGCCTCTGCGACATAGGATCAGGCACGGGCTGAGACCCTGACTATCCTAAGGTTTCAGCTTTATCCAACCTTTTATGCAAGGAATTAACATTATCATTTAAAACCTTCCACATATCCATCCAATCAGGTGTCGGCGCCGTCGGCGGAGACACCACATTCATTTGCTCCCGCTCTGTTTCCACATAGCCTTCCTCGTCAAAGATGTCGACACAAGCGTACCGACACACCACACACACAGGGAATGCTCTTTTTGAAAACAGTTCCCCCACAAGGCCCTTTGGAGAGACAGACAGAGAGTATGCCAGCACACACCCCAGCGCTATATGTCCCAGGAATCACACAGTAACTTAATGTTAACCCAGTAGTCGCTGTTATATTGCTTTTTGCGCCAAATTATGTGCCCCCCCTCTCTTTTTACCCTCTTCTACCGTGTATCTGCAGGGGAGAGCCTGGAGAGCTTCCTCTCAGCGGAGCTGTGGAGAAAAAATGGCGCTGGTGAGTGCTGAGGTAGAAGCCCCGCCCCCTCAGCGGCGGGCTTCTGTCCAAGCTTTAATATACAATTTTTGGCGGGGGCTCATACATATATACAGTGCCCAACTGTATATATGCAAACTTTTGCCAAAGAGGTCCTAAATTGCTGCCCAGGGTGCCCCCCCCTGCGCCCTGCAACCTTACAGTGACCGGAGTATGTGGGTGTGTGTGGGAGCAATGGCGCACAGCTGCAGTGCTGTGCGCTACCTCAGTGAAGACTTCTGCCGCCGATTTCGAAGTTTCGAAGTCTTCTTGCTTCTTTCACCCGGCTTCTGTCTTCCGGCCCTGCGAGGGGGACGGCGGCGCGGCTCTGGGATCGGACGACGAGGGTGAGATCCTGTGTACGATCCCTCTGGAGCTAATGGTGTCCAGTAGCCTAAGAAGCAGGACCTATCTGCAGAGAGTAGGGCTGCTTCTCTCCCCTCAGTCCCACGATGCAGGGAGTCTGTTGCCAGCAGAGCTCCCTGAAAATAAAAAACCTAACAAAATACTTTCTTACAGCAAGCTCAGGAGAGCTCACTGAACAGCACCCAGCTCGTCCGGACACAGATTCAAACTGAGGTCTGGAGGAGGGTCATAGAGGGAGGAGCCAGAGCACACCAGAATCTAAATTCTTTCTTAAAGTGCCCATGTCTCCTGCGGAGCCCGTCTATTCCCCATGGTCCTTACGGAGTCCCCAGCATCCACTAGGACGTTAGAGAAATTATGGTTATTGAGGTTACTAATACTATAGGATCAAAATTACCCCCAAATTCTATGATTTAAGCTGTTTTTGAGGGTTTTTTGGGAAAAAAACACCCGGATCCGACAAAAATTTTTAAGGGAGGTTTTGCCAAAACGCGTCTGAATCCAAAACACGGCTGCGACACAGAATCCAAAACCAAGACACAAAACCCGAAAAATTTCCGGTGCACATCTCTAGTAATAATCATTACGGTGTGTGGCATAATCTGTAATGGGCATTACGGTTTTTGGCATAATCTGTAATGGGCATTATGGTGTGTGGCATAATATGGCCATGCCCCTATTGTCATGAACCCACTCCCCTAGTTTTGTGTGACCACGCCCCCTCATGACACGTGACTACCCATTTTTACTATCAGTGCCACCAAGAAAAAATTTCTACTTGCACCACTGACTGTAGGTGCAGTAAAAAGGAATACTGGTGAGGAGAGGAGAAAAATAGCACCTCTATTTATTGGAAGAAATATTTGCTCAATTATAGAAACTACTGTAAATAACAAGAATAGTGTATATATATTTATCCCTTATAGTATACAAACAGGAACTGGGGAAAAAAACAACATGTTTTCACATACAGTAAAAGTTTACATTTTTTGTCATAACCTAACTTTATGGGGGTATTCAATTAGCTACAGTAATTTTCCGCAGCTAATTGATTCGCTGGGGGCTATTCATTTAGCCCCGTTACCAAGCACTTATTAGGGATTATGCTCCGGGTGCCTTAGGCACGCAAAGCATAATCCCTGATACTGTAAGTAGCCCTCAGAGCCGCGATAACACATGGGTCTGGATACTTATCCCGGATCACGTGTTATCGCATGACAATGGGACATTTTTCTCACGAAAAAAAATGGCTTTAATTGAATAGCCTGATAATGACCAATAGGTAAAAATTGCAACAAAAAAAAGCCTGTTTTTTTGGGGGGGAGAAAAATGATCAGGGCTAATTGAATACTGGTCTATGGGCCCGATTCAGCATGGATCGCTATTGTGCTGAAATCACTATGAAGAAAGTTCAGCACATGTGTGCATATGCATATGCCAGTGCACGCTTGAGGAAAGGTCTTAAACTGCGTTCTCTTCAGAACGCAGTCTAAGTCCTAGCGGGGGCGGTGACAGGGCATATACGCAGCGTTTTGGGGGCGTAGACAGATGGTGAGCCGACATGTTTCGGATCGCAGTCACACGCAGCTGCCATGGCCCACAGCGCCAATGGTCCGGACACGCCTGCGTGGTCTGACCGCGCCCCCCCAAACAGTGCGATGATGCCTACAAAACGCTGCGCCAACACCCCAGCCTTCCTGCCAGGACTTAGACTGCATTCTGAAAAGAACACAGTTTGAGATAGCAATTTCAGCACAATAGCGATCCATGCTGAATCGGGCCCAATGTTTGTATTTATCATTTTCGTACATAGAAGTGCAAGTTAAAAGGGGGCATACCCTGTACACGTCAGGCAAATTTTGAGCTGTCATGTGAATTTTCCAGTTGTTAAATTAAGGTATTTAGGGACCTTCCCATGATGTACTTGTTCCCAGGCACTTCTTTGGTTTTCATCTGTGAGTACGGTCTTCCATTAAAGAGTGAATATTTTACCTTTCAAGAGTCTCCCTAATGTACCCTAGTCCATTACAGGACAGCTGTTTTGAAAGTGTTATATCTTAAGATACATACTGTACATGTGGTCAGTGCATTTCCAATCATAATGAAATGAAATTGTCTATTTAGGAAATAATTTGCATTATATGACAAGCAGAACGTTGTATTTTAATGAAATTACTAATGTTATAATGAAATCACTTGTGGAAAAGCATAATTTAAAAAACCTAAATCCAAATAGACTTTCAAGATTCAAAAATGCAATTTCAGAAGTAAATAAACTATTTTTTAGAGGATCAAATGCAAAATGAAATAGGGAACCATGTACAACAGTACATTACTGACTGTCAAGCAAACAAGCTAATCTAAAGGTGTGTACACACGGTGCGATATGCACTTAGTATGGAAAATTATTTTGACTATATAGTCAAAATCATAAGGAAAGTTAGTGCATATCGTACCGTGTGTACACAGCTTGCGAGGCCGATGCGCGGTCCCGCGAGATCGGCATCGCAAGAAAAAATAGACTGTGCAGGCAGCCCAGCATTTACTATATCGGCGGGGCCGGCCTCTGGCCCCGTCAAATATTCAATGTCGGGCTGTACGGCGAATCGCGCCGCGTGTACACAGCCTTAGTTCCATCATATGTGGGACTGATGCTGCCAATTCATGTCAGTGGGTAACGTTCATACAGTATACTGTAGTATGCTTAACATATGTGAGGAACAAGCAACACATGTGGTCTAAATAATAATATGTGACACCGAAGCAAACCCTAATTCCCAATTATATAAAATGTATTTCTATTTGTTGAAATAAATCTTAAGCAATTGATCAGCAGTAAAATGAAAATACAATTAATAGCAAGAGGTGAAAATGTATGAAAAATAGCCATACGGCACTTTTCAATAACTGTCCTGTACATAGGCGTGGAGGGGGAGATGGGGGGGGGGGTGCCTGGTGCGCACAGGCAACCCCTATTGTCCGGCACCCCCATGCACACAGACAGCGATAATCGGATCGCCTGCTGCGCTACTCATTGCTGCCTGGGCTGTCACACACACACAGTCACTGATGCTAGCAGCTATCTTCAAGTTCCTCCACTGTTCCACTGTCACATCGGAAACCAACCATCATATGATGGCTAGGCTTCCACCATTGGAACTTTTGATGCGATGGTTACTAACCATCACATCAAAAGTATTCGATGGTAAAAACTATATATATGACTTACGCATGCACTAAAACCCTGCAGTGCGGTTGGCAGGAGGCGGGATTGGGGGCAGCATCAGGGGGCGGGATTGGGGGCAGCATCAGGGGGTGGGATTGGGGGCGGGGCCAGTACTCCTCTACACTCATCAATGGGGACGACCTGCTCAGTGATACTGGCCTACAATGCAGGCTGCATGTGGTCTATATATACTGTTCCAGCACTCTGAGTACCCCCTGCATGTACTACTTCATCACTGGGCATTGTGTGTGTGTATAATATATATAATATATGCACACAGTGCCCAGTGATGAAGTAGTATATACAGAGAGTACTCCCAGTGCTGATGGAGCAGTGTGTATATATATGGAGTTGTAGCAACACTGGGAGTGCACACACTGAGGGGAATTCAAATGTTTGAAAAGTCACTTGGGTATCTGTTTTTTCCTATCTAATAGACAGGGAAATAGGAAAAAACAATGTGTTCCCTAATGCACACCGAGTGAAAAATATTACTACATAATAGTCAGATAATACGGAGATCTTAGTTGCGTATATCTGCAGATATAGGGTTAAGCCCCCAGGCCGATCGACAAGGCTTCTCCGTCACTGGGGGTCCCTAATACTAGGTATGGGTCCGGGGTGCAGGACCCCATAACGTCGGCACAGGTCGGCTACCCCAGGTCAGCACACAGGTGAGAATTAATAAGGGTTAATAAGAAGCACAGAAGTGCTATGTAAGTGGTGTGATTAAAATAATACAAAAATATATACAAAGTGATAGGGAAAATCACAAGTGTTAATAAAGTTTTAGGGTGTGCCGACCGGAAGCAGCCCAGCCATACCGACACAGGGGCCACCGCACCCCACACCCACCCCATAAATAATTACAAATATGTCTGGGTTAAATTCCCAGTGTAAGGTCACATGGTAATGGCTCCTACAGCATCTGTTTTTTCCTACACAAAAATACCCCTCCCTTTTAGTACCTGAGTGACATCACAATCTGATTGAGCAGCTTACCATTTTGTGCATTAGACAGGGAAATAACAGACACCCAACCGACTTTTTAAACATTTGTATTCCCCCCATTGTGTGTTATCAGTCACACTGCATGGTAGATGCTAGATCCAAGTGGCCTAAGGGACCTTTTACATAAGGGGGAGGAGCCATGACACCATGGGGGAGGAGTTAGGACAGCGGGATAGTTCTTCTACTATCCCCGCCACCAACTATTACCTTTAGTAACCCGGTGGCGAGCAAAGCAGAGCGAGCCACCGAGCCCGAAGCGTGGCGAGCGAAGCAAGCCCGCGTGGGTACTTTTCGGGTACCCTGTTCGCCCGTAGCTCCTCCCCATGGTGATGTGGCCCCTCCCCTAGTGACGTCAGAGGTCCCGTCTCCCACTCCAACAAACCAAGAGGACTGAGCTGGCTTATGTGTGATGCAGAGAGTCAGCCTCCAACGAGCCTAGGAAGATTCCCTGATGAGGACACAGCAGCCAGGGAAGGCATACTATTAGCAATTTTTTCAAAAAGCCACCATCGGAACACCATTCTTGAGGTCTGTGGAAGAGAGTATGTAAGGTGAGCACTGTTTTATTGAAGTCTGAAGTCTGTGTCCATGAGTTTCATTATAAGAAGTCCGACGAGTGTTATCTTCTGGATTTGGTAGCTATCTTTTTATATGCACCGCGGCTGATGTTTTATGTGAAGGAGGGTGCCGGCCATTTGGACAGTGTGTATATTTATATATATGCATATAATGTCTGTCCTGAGGGAGGGGACTTGAATAAAAAGTACTGTTTGGTTATATTTCACTGCTTCAAGCCTCATGAGTGCCGCCTACTCTCCATTTCATGCATGTCTAGGGGTGCAATTTCTTTAGGAGGGCACCAGAGCAAATTAATACCCATACTGGGTGCCGGAGTGCTGGGGCATTTGGATGGATGGATATACATTTATATATATATATATATATATATATATATACATACATACATACATACATACATATATATATAATATATATATATATATACATACATACATACATATATATATATATATATATATATTTTTTTTTTTTTATATATATATATATATACATACATACATACAGTCCGTGATATGCAGCACTCCTGGCGTCTAAATAACCCACTCTTAAGGCACAGTTTGACAAAGCAACGTTTCAGTGCCGTTTAATGTCGTGGCACTTTCGTCAGGTACCACGACATTAAACGGCACTGAAACGTTGCTTTGTCAAACTGTGCCTTAAGAGTGAGTTATATAGACGCCAGGAGTGCTGCATATCATGGACTGTGTATACTTCATTATGGATGCGAGCACCCGGAACAGCATGCTTGCATAGTGAGAGAGCCGGACATTGGGATTTGTTTATATGGGTGTAGTATGGTATGCCGGCGGCCGGGCTCCCGGTGACCAGCATACCGGCGCCGGGAGCCCGACCAGCGGCATACCGACAGCGTGGCAAGCGCAAATGAGCCCCTCGCAAGCTCGCTGCGGGCACGGTGGCGCGCTACGCGTGCCACGCTATTTTATTCTCCCTCCAGGGGGGTCGTGGACCCCCACGGGGGAGAAAAAGTGTCGGTATGTCGGCTGTCGGGATTCCGGCGCCGGTATACTGTGCGCTGGGATGCCGACAATCGGCATACTGAATACCACCCGTATATATATATATATATATATATATATATAAACACACAGGGGGGTGGGGGATATAGCGACCAATGGTGTCTCAGAGATACACAATGAGAATGAGTGGGTCTGAGAATAATAAAATACAATTTATTAACAAATAAAATTAACAAATAAAGTTTGAGCAGCAATTCTCTTTAAAAAATGGGATAAAAACAGCATACACAATACAAGATAATACCAGTTAAAATATATAAAAAGATTTATGCTTAACTTGGTATGAGGTCACTGCCAGGTTGCCCGACGCATTTCGTCATTCAGACTTCATCAAGGGGTATCTCTAAGACACCATTGGTCGCTATATCCCCCACCCCCCCTGTGTGTTATTAATTTCCTGCTACAGGGAACCACCATCCCTGTTTTGGGAGTCAGCTGACGCCCTTTATTAGTCTTAGGGAGTGTCATTTATTTTATAGGTTAAATTTATACCTATTGTTTTTATATTTGTTGTTGTTGAACAGAAGTGGCGCAATAATATTTCTATTTTTAATATATATATATATATCAGTGAAACGCTGCGTCACTCACAGGTCTTGCAATATAGTCCACTTCATTTTAGCAGAACACTCCAATCCATATACCGGTCAGCGTTTCATTTGAGTACATAAAATTTAATATGTCCTGACAAAATTTTATGTAATAAAATGAAACGTTGACCTGTATATGGATTGGAGTGTCCTGCTAAAATGAGGTGGACCAGTATATAACCTGCATACAGATTACAAGACCTGTGAGTGCTCTAGCCTTTCACTGACTACCTCTATATTACTGAAGGCACCCAGGCAATTGTGTGGAATTTGGAGTGGCAGACATCGTGTGTGTGTGTGTGTGTGTGTGTGTGTGTGTGTGTGTGTGTGTGTAACCTTTCTTCTTAAAATGTTATATATATTATATAGTGCTAGACACGTCCAGTAGGCGGTGTTAAAAATGCCACTCCAGTCGTGCACCCCCTAATAAAATGTGCTGCGTACGCCTATGGTCCTGTATAGTGAAATAATATATTTGAAAATGACACTTATATCCTGATCACATAATATTCATAATTAGGATCCGGTTAGGATCCCGGAGGTCGGGATCCTGGCTGTCGAAATACTGCCCCCGGAATCCCAACACTGAATGCTGGCACTGGCAACCCGATCAACTGACTGCCTGGCCGCCATAGAGGTAAGCCACGGGGGAGGGATAAACTGCGGAAGAGAGGGTTAGGTTTAGGCTGTGGGGAGGGGGGATTAGGGTTAGGCTTCACTGGAGAGGGTGAGGGTTATAGTTAGGCTATGGGTGGAAGAGGGTTAGATTTAGGCTGCGGGGAGTGGGGGTTAGGGTTAGGCACCACTGGGAAGGGTGGATACAGTTAGGCTGTGGAGGGAGGGGGGAACACGAAAAACAAATTGGCTATCACGGGAAAAAATAAAACACATTGGCCTCCACAATAAAGAAAAAACACATTGGCCACCACAAGAAAAATATAAAACACACTGGCCCTCACAGAAAAAATAAAACACATTGCCCACACAGAAAAAAAACAGGGGCCCCCTACTGAAAACCCTAAAACACATTGGCCCACACAAGAAATAAATAGGGTGGATAGTGTATGTCTCTGAGTTGGGAAAGTACTGTGTCTAGGGTAAGGTTCCCACCTTATCCCTTTAATTCTGGACACACATTAATTACACAGGTTCTGTGCTGATTAAAACCAGCTGAAATGGAGTCTTGAAGTCAGCCAACCACAGAACCTGTGTAATTAATGTGTCCAGAATTAAAGGGATGAGGTGGCAACCCTAGTCTAGGGTGCCAGGGGGTAGGGTGGGGAGTATATGTCCCTGAGACAGAGGTGGAAGCAGGTGGTAGGGTGGATAGTATATGTCCCCAGGTTGGGGGGTACTGTGTCTAGGCGGCAAGGGGGTAGGGAGGGCAGTGTATATCCCTGGGGCAAGGGAGAGGGGGGGTATGGTGTCTCTGGTCTAGAATATAGTGTATGTCTATGGGGCTAGGGGGTAGATTATATTCTGGAGGCCAAGGGATAGGCAGGTTCTGAGTATATTCCATAGGTGGGGGTGGTAGTAAGGGTGTGTACTGTACCAGGGGGTAGGGTTTTTAGCCTATTGTCCTCACTGGAGCCCGCATCTGAAACTCGAACACCATATACTCTGCCACCGCTTGGGGTAGGATGGGAGTAGTAGTAATGGTAAGCCGGGGGCAGAATGAGAGTATTAGTAGTGGGATGTAGGGGCCAGGATGAGAGTAGTAGTGGGAAGCAGGGTGGCAGGAGGAGAGAAGTAGTAGTGGGAAGCAAGGGGCAGGATGAGAGAAATAGTTTAAAGCAGAGATCAGGATGGGAGTACTAGTGGAAAGCAAGGGGCATGATGGAATTAGCACTCGGAAGCAGGGTGGGAGCAGTAGTAGTGAGAAGCAGGGGGCAGGACTGGAGCAGTATTAGTAGGAAGCCGAGGGTGGGATAAGAGTAATAGCAGTGGGATGCAGGGGGCATGATGAGAGTAGTAGTGAGATGCAGGGGGCAAGATGAGAGCAGTAGTAGTACTACTAAGCAGGGGGCATGATGGGAGTAGTAGTATTGGTGTGTAGGGGACAGGATGAATGTAATAGTGGGAAGTGGAGGCAGGATGTGAGTAATAGTAGTGAGAAGCGGGGGGGGGGGGGGTCAGGATGGGAGCAGTAGTAGTGGGAAGCATGGGGCAGGATAGGAGAAGTAATTTAAAGCAAAGGTCAGGATGGGAGTAGTAGTGGAAAGCAGGGTGCGGGATGGGATTAGTAGTGGGGAACAGGATGGCAGCAGTAGTAGTGGGAAGCAGGGGGCAGGAGGGGAGCAGTAACAGTGGAAGGTAAGGGGTAGGATGGAAGCATTAGTAGTGGGAAGCAGGATGCAATATGGGAGTGGAGAAGACTCACTAGGAAGAAGACAAAATAAGTTGAAAGGGACATGCACCTCCACTCCAGGGTCACCTCCTATTCGCAGCTCTCGGGTCCCGGATTCCATTCCTCGCTCCGTGGCAGCGCTGACAACATAGTCAGACAGACATCCTCACAAGGAGTCCCCAGGGCAATGCCATTCCTCTCTGGTGTCCCCCAGGGCAGTTCCACCTTCAAAAGTTTTCTCTGGGCAGTGCACAAATTGACAGCTCCAGTCTATCTATCAGTTCATCCCCAGGAGAGAGAGACAGCATGTAACAGCAAAGGGGGGAGGATAGTGGAAACCTGACACACATATACAGCAACAAGACGCACAGGCACAGATACAGGGCAGGAGGGTACAGGAAGAATAACAAAACAGGAGAACACGGTTACACTGATAGAACAGGGACACGGACAAGACGGGAGACACTGTGAAAGGACAAGTGGGGACAGTGTTAGAACCGGGGGGGGGGGGGGGGGGACACATATCTGGTAGATACATATACTGCACTATTATATGTTTTAGGTATGTTACGAAAAAGTAAAACATAATAGAATCTGATAAAATACAGAACAGGGGTACAGATGTACACAGGGACTGTGACACTTACTTAACAACGGGGCACAGGTACTGTACAATGACACTTGCAGAACAAATGGAGGCACAGGGATAGTATCACTGTACATAGGCGTATGACTGTGTACAGGGGCGGATTGGGAACAAAAAGCGGCCCTGGAAAAATTTGTACTAGTGGCCCCACATGGGCAGCACCAGAGTTGTAAGGTCTAGCCATGGGCCATGGCAGCAGCACCCTCCCCCCAAGACTTTGCAGATAGTGGGCATGTCCAGCATCAAGGGGGAAGTTAAAAGGAAATAAAATGAAATATTATGAGCACATTATATGATACACCTTTAGAATTTAGGAAACTATATAATTCTTTAGAAATATATATTTTCTTGCTTATTACACCAACCGTATCCCAATCAATATTCACTCAATCTTATATGTCAGCCAAGCAGGCAGACAGAGCATACACTAGATCATCTGCAATCACAGGCTAAGTGGCAAAGTCATTTTCATATATGCAAATTGTTTTGCATCTTATTCATTATGTCTATAAATAGGACCACATGTTCTCAAGCAAAACAGGCCCCGTGGGTGCATCGGCCCACCGGGAATCTTCCCTGTAAGCCCTATGGCCAATCCGCCTCTGACTGTGTATGCGTGCAGATGTGTGACGGGTAGTTAGCAGTCAGTTCCCGACGAACAGGATCCCGGCGGTCAATATAACGACGCCAGGATCCCGAGGGAGGACAGTAACCCGGTGTCACTATACCGACACCAAACGGGATGCCGGCTTCAAAATACCGACAACCGGCATCCTGATGATCCTGAGAGCAGAACGATCTGACGTCCTGTTGCGGGGAGGGGGGCGATGGTGGTTAGGTTTAGGCTGCAGAAGGGAGGTTAGGGTTAGGCTGCAGCGCGGGAAAGGCTAGGGTTAGACATCGGGGAGTGAGGGTTAGGGTTAGGCACATAGAAGGGGAGGTTAGGGATAGGCACTAAACGGGGAGGGTTAGGTTTAGGCAGCAGGGAAGGGAGGGTTAGGGTTAGGCAGCAAGCGGAGAGGGCTAGGGTCAAGCACCACCCGGCAGGGTTAGGCACCCACAAGGGAGGGTTAGCGTTAGGGTAGGGAAAAGGTCACGGTTAGGGGGCTTCCTGGGGGGCTGTCAGGATTTTGATCGACATGACGCCACTGTCGGTATACTGACCGCTGGCATCCTTTCCATCGGCAAATCATACTGATCACTGTGTGACAAGTATGTATATACGGGATCCGGTCTGAAGATCGACAGTATCTAGGTCGACAATGTTTAGGTCGACCACTATAGGTCGACAGTCACTATGGCGACATGGATGGAAGGTCGACAGGGCTTCTAGGTCGACATGTGCTAGGTCGACAGGTCTAAAGGTCGACATGAGTTTTTTTTAAAAAAAATTCTTTTTTCGAATTTTTTCATACTTAACTATCCACGTGGACTACGATTGGAACGGTAATCTGTGCCGAGCGAAGCGGTAGTGGAGCGAAGGCACCATGCCCGAAGCATGGCGAGCGAAGCGAGCCATGCGAGGGGACACGGTGCACTAATTTGGGATCCCGGTCACTCTACGAAGAAAACGACACCAAAAAAAAAATCCTCATGTCGACCTTTAGACCTGTCGACCTAGCACATGTCGACCTAGAAACCCTGTCGACCTTCCATCCATGTCGACCTAGTGACTGTCGACCTATAGTGGTCGACCTAAACATTGTCGACCTAGATACTGTCGATTTGATGAACCACACCCGTATATACTGTATGTGTCACTGTATATATGTATGTGTATACTGTAGATGTGTGACTGTGTGTATATATATATATTTCTCTTACGTCCTAGAGGATGCTGGGGACTCCATAAGGACCATGGGGATAGTCGGGATCCGCAGGAGACATGGGCACTTTAAGAAAGCCTTTAGATCTGGGTGTGCACTGGCTCCTCCCTCTATGCCCCTCCTCCATACCTCAGTTTACTACTGTGCTCAGAGGAGACTGGGTGCTTTTCAGGGAGCTCTCCTGAGCTTCCTGACAGAAAGTATATTTGTTAGGTTTATTATTTTCAGGGAGCCTGCTGGCAACAGACTCCCTGCATCGAGGGACTGAGGGGAGAGAAGCAGACCTACTTCTGTGAGTTGAAAGGCTCTGCTTCTTAGGCTACTGGACACCATTAGCTCCAAAGGGATCGGTACGCAGGTCTCACCCTTGCCGTCCGTCCCAGAGCCGCGCCGCCGCCCCCCTCGCAGAGCCGGAAGATAGAAACCGGGTGAGTATGAGAAGAAAAGAAGAATTCAGAGGCGGCAGAAGACTTCATAATCTTCACTGAGGTAACGCTCAGCAGTAAAGCTGTGCGCCATTGCTCCCATACACCTCACACACGGCAGTCACTGTAAGGGTGCAGGGCGCGGGGGGGGCGCCCTGGGCAGCATATAGACCTCTTTTTGGCACAAATAAGTATATATATACAACTGGGCACTGTATATATATAAGAGCCCCCGCCAATTTTTACTGTTTTAAGCGGGACAGAAGCCCGCTGCCGAGGGGGCAGGGCCTCTCCCTCAGCACTCACCAGCGCCATTTTCTCCACAGCACCGCTCAGAGGAAGCTCCCCGGACTCTCCCCTGCTTATACCACGGTAGAAAGAGAGTTTTTAAAGAAGAGGGGGGGGCACATAATTAGGCGCATATTGGCCCTCATTCCGAGTTGATCGGTCGCAAGGCGAATTTAGCAGAGTTACACACGCTAAGCCTACGCCTACTGGGAGTGTATCTTAGCTTCTTAAAATTGCGACCGATGTATTCGCAATATTGCGATTACAAACTACTTTGCAGTTTCTGAGTAACTTCAACCTTACTCTGCCTGTGCGATCAGTTCAGTGCTTGTCGTTCCTGGTTTGACGTCACAAACACACCCAGCGTTCGCTCAGACACTCCCCCGTTTCTCCAGCCACTCCTGCGTTTTTTCCGGAAACGGTAGCGTTTTCATCCACACGCCCATAAAACGCCGTGTTTCCGCCCAGTAACACCCATTTCCTGTCAATCACATTACGATCGCCGGAGCGATGAAAAAGCCGTGAGTAAAAATACTATCTTCATTGTTAAATTACTTGGCGCAGTCGCAGTGCGAATATTGCGCATGCGTACTAAGCGGATTTTCATTGCGATGCGATGAAAAATACCGACCGATCAACTCGGAATGAGGGCCATTGTGTATATATATATATATATAACAGCGCTATCTGGGTAAACATAAAATGATTGTGCTTTTTTCCTGGGTCATATAGCGCTGGGGTGTGTGCTGGCAAACGCTCTCTCTGTCTCTCCAATGGGCCCTGTGGGGGAACTGTCTTCAGATAAGAGGATTCCCTGAGTGTGTGGTGTGTCGGTACGTGTGTGTCGACATGTCTGAGGTAGAAGGCTTTCAGGAGGAGGAGGAGGAGGTGAAAATGAATGTGGTGTCTCCGTCGACAACGCCGACACCTGACTGGATGGATATGTGGAATGTTTTAAGTGCTAATGTAAACTTATTGCACAAAAGATTAGACAAAGCTGAAGCCAGGGAACAGTCAGGTAGTCAACCCATGCCTGTCCCTATGTCGCAGGGACCTTCGGGGTCTCAAAAGCGCCCACTATCCCAAATTGTAGACGCAGATACCGACACGGATTCTGACTCCAGTGTCGACTACAATGATGCAAAGTTACAGCCAAAATTGGCTAAATGTATTCGATATATGATTATTGCAATAAAAAATGTTTTGCACATCACAGAGGAACCCCCTGTCCCTGACACGAGGGTACACATGTATAAAGGAAAGAAACCTGAGGTAACCTTTCCCCCCTCACATGAGTTGAACGAATTATGTGAAAAAGCTTGGGAATCTCCAGACAAAAAACTGCAGATTCCCAAAAGGATTCTTATGGCGTATCCTTTCCCGCCAACGGACAGGATACGGTGGGAATCCTCCCCTAGGGTGGACAAAGCTTTGACACGCTTATCCAAGAAGGTAGCGCTGCCATCCCAGGATACGGCTACCCTCAGGGATCCTGCTGACCGCAAGCAGGAGGGTACCCTAAAGTCCATTTACACACATTCTGGTACCTTACCCAGACCGGCAATTGCATCGGCCTGGGTTTGTAGCGCTGTAGCATCATGGACAGATACCTTATCAGTGGAGATTGAGACCCTAGATAAGGATACCATTTTATTGACCCTAGGGCATATGAGAGATGCTCAAAGAGACATTAGTCTACTGGGTTCTAGAATCAACGCTATGTCAATTTCTGCTAGGCGAGTCCTATGGACCCGGCAATGGACAGGTGATGCCGACTCAAAGAGGCATATGGAGGTTTTACCTTACAAGGGTTAGGAATTGTTTGGAGAAGGTCTCTCGGACCTGGTCTCCACAGCTACAGTTGGTAAATCTAATTTTTTGCCTTATATTCCCTCACAGCCTAAGAAAGCACCACATTATCAAATGCAGTCCTTTCTATCACAGAGAAACAAGAAAGTACTAGGTGCGTCCTTTCTTGCCAGAGGTAAGGGCAGAGGAAAAAAGCTGCACAACACAGCTAGTTCCCAGGAACAGAAGTCCTCCCCGGCCTCTACAAAATCCACCGCATGACGCTGGGGCTCCGCTAAGGGAGTCCGCCCCAGTGGGGGCACGTCTTCGAATTTTCAGCCACATCTGGGTTCACTCACAGGTGGATCCCTGGGCAATAGAAATTGTTTCTCAGGGTTACAAGCTGGAATTCGAAGAGGTGCCTCCTCGCCGGTTTTTCAAATCGGCTCTACCATCTTCTCCCCAGGAAAGGGAAATAGTGTTAAATGCAATTCACAAATTGTATCTTCAACAGGTGGTGGTCAAGGTTCCCCTGCTTCAACAAGGAAGGGGATATTACTCTACCCTGTTTGTAGTCCCGAAACCGGACGGTTCGGTCAGACCCATATTAAATGTAAAATCCCTGAACCTATACTTGAAAAGGTTCAAGTTCAAGATGGAATCGCTAAGAGCGGTCATCGCCAGCCTGGAAGGGGGGGATTTTATTAGAGATGAGCGGGTTCGGTTTCTCTGAATCCGAACCCGCCAGAACTTCATGTTTTTTTTCACGGGTCCGAGCGACTCGGATCTTCCCGCCTTGCTCGGTTAACCCGAGCGCGCCCGAACGTCATCATGACGCTGTCGGATTCTCGCGAGGCTCGGATTCTATCGCGAGACTCGGATTCTATATAAGGAGCCGCGCGTCGCCGCCATTTTCACACGTGCATTGAGATTGATAGGGAGAGGACGTGGCTGGCGTCCTCTCCGTTTAGAATAGATTAGAGAGACACTTGATTTACTAATTTTGGGGAGCATTAGGAGTACTCAGTACAGTGCAGAGTTTTGCTGATAGTGACCACCAGTTTTATTTATAATCCGTTCTCTGCCTGAAAAAAGCGATACACAGCACACAGTGACTCAGTCACATACCATATCTGTGTGCACTGCTCAGGCTCAGGCCAGTGTGCTGCATCATCTATTATCTATATATAATATTATATATATCTGTCTGACTGCTCAGCTCACACAGCTTATAATTGTGGGGGAGACTGGGGAGCACTACTGCAGTGCCAGTTATAGGTTATAGCAGGAGCCAGGAGTACATAATATATTATATAGTGAGTGGCCACCAGACACACAGTGCAGTTTATTTAATATATCCGTTCTCTGCCTGAAAAAAGCGATACACACAGTGACTCAGTCAGTCACATACCATATCTGTGTGCACTGCTCAGGCTCAGGCCAGTGTGCTGCATCATCTATATATATTATATATCTGTCTGACTGCTCAGCTCACACAGCTTATAATTGTGGGGGAGACTGGGGAGCACTACTGCAGTGCCAGTTATAGGTTATAGCAGGAGCCAGGAGTACATAATATTATATTAAAATTAAACAGTGCACACTTTTGCTGCAGGAGTGCCACTGCCAGTGTGACTAGTGACCAGTGACCTGACCACCAGTATATATAATATTAGTAGTATACTATCTCTTTATCAACCAGTCTATATTAGCAGCAGACACAGTACAGTGCGGTAGTTCACGGCTGTGGCTACCTCTGTGTCGGCACTCGGCAGCCCGTCCATAATTGTATATACCACCTAACCGTGGTTTTTTTTTCTTTCTTTATACATACATACTAGTTACGAGTATACTATCTCTTTATCAACCAGTCTATATATTAGCAGCAGACACAGTACAGTGCGGTAGTTCACGGCTGTGGCTACCTCTGTGTCGGCACTCGGCAGCCCGTCCATAATTGTATATACCACCTAACCGTGGTTTTTTTTTCTTTCTTTATACATACATACTAGTTACGAGTATACTATCTCTTTATCAACCAGTCTATATATTAGCAGCAGACACAGTACAGTGCGGTAGTTCACGGCTGTGGCTACCTCTGTGTCGGCACTCGGCAGCCCGTCCATAATTGTATATACCACCTAACCGTGGTTTTTTTTTCTTTCTTTATACATACATACTAGTTACGAGTATACTATCTCTTTATCAACCAGTCTATATATTAGCAGCAGACACAGTACAGTGTGGTAGTTAACGGCTGTGGCAACCTCTGTGTCGGCACTCGGCAGCCCGTCCATAATTGTATATACCACCTAACCGTGGTTTTTTTTTCTTTCTTTATACATACATACTAGTTACGAGTATACTATCTCTTTATCAACCAGTCTATATATTAGCAGCAGACACAGTACAGTGCGGTAGTTCACGGCTGTGGCTACCTCTGTGTCGGCACTCGGCAGCCCGTCCATAATTGTATATACCACCTAACCGTGGTTTTTTTTTCTTTCTTTATACATACATACTAGTTACGAGTATACTATCTCTTTATCAACCAGTCTATATATTAGCAGCAGACACAGTACAGTGCGGTAGTTCACGGCTGTGGCTACCTCTGTGTCGGCACTCGGCAGCCCGTCCATAATTGTATATACCACCTAACCGTGGTTTTTTTTTCTTTCTTTATACATACATACTAGTTACGAGTATACTATCTCTTTATCAACCAGTCTATATTAGCAGCAGACACAGTACAGTGCGGTAGTTCACGGCTGTGGCTACCTCTGTGTCGGCACTCGGCAGCCCGTCCATAATTGTATATACCACCTAACCGTGGTTTTTTTTTCTTTCTTTATACATACATACTAGTTACGAGTATACTATCTCTTTATCAACCAGTCTATATATTAGCAGCAGACACAGTACAGTGCGGTAGTTCACGGCTGTGGCTACCTCTGTGTCGGCACTCGGCAGCCCGTCCATAATTGTATATACCACCTAACCGTGGTTTTTTTTTCTTTCTTTATACATACATACTAGTTACGAGTATACTATCTCTTTATCAACCAGTCTATATATTAGCAGCAGACACAGTACAGTGCGGTAGTTCACGGCTGTGGCTACCTCTGTGTCGGCACTCGGCAGCCCGTCCATAATTGTATACTAGTATCCAATCCATCCATCTCCATTGTTTACCTGAGGTACCTTTTAGTTGTGCCTATTAAAATATGGAGAACAAAAATGTTGAGGTTCCAAAATTAGGGAAAGATCAAGATCCACTTCCACCTCGTGCTGAAGCTGCTGCCACTAGTCATGGCCGAGACGATGAAATGCCAGCAACGTCGTCTGCCAAGGCCGATGCCCAATGTCATAGTACAGAGCATGTCAAATCCAAAACACAAAATATCAGTAAAAAAAGGACTCCAAAACCTAAAATAAAATTGTCGGAGGAGAAGCGTAAACTTGCCAATATGCCATTTACCACACGGAGTGGCAAGGAACGGCGGAGGCCCTGGCCTATGTTCATGGCTAGTGGTTCAGCTTCACATGAGGATGGAAGCACTCAGCCTCTCGCTAGAAAAATGAAAAGACTCAAGCTGGCAAAAGCAGCACAGCAAAGAACTGTGCATTCTTCGAAATCCCAAATCCACAAGGAGAGTCCAATTGTGTCGGTTGCGATGCCTGACCTTCCCAACACTGGACGTGAAGAGCATGCGCCTTCCACCATTTGCACGCCCCCTGCAAGTGCTGGAAGGAGCACCCGCAGTCCAGTTCCTGATAGTCAGATTGAAGATGTCAGTGTTGAAGTACAACAGGATGAGGAGGATATGGGTGTTGCTGGCGCTGGGGAGGAAATTGACCAGGAGGATTCTGATGGTGAGGTGGTTTGTTTAAGTCAGGCACCCGGGGAGACACCTGTTGTCCGTGGGAGGAATATGGCCGTTGACATGCCAGGTGAAAATACCAAAAAAATCAGCTCTTCGGTGTGGAGGTATTTCACCAGAAATGCGGACAACAGGTGTCAAGCCGTGTGTTCCCTTTGTCAAGCTGTAATAAGTAGGGGTAAGGACGTTAACCACCTCGGAACATCCTCCCTTATACGTCACCTGCAGCGCATTCATAATAAGTCAGTGACAAGTTCAAAAACTTTGGGTGACAGCGGAAGCAGTCCACTGACCAGTAAATCCCTTCCTCTTGTAACCAAGCTCACGCAAACCACCCCACCAACTCCCTCAGTGTCAATTTCCTCCTTCCCCAGGAATGCCAATAGTCCTGCAGGCCATGTCACTGGCAATTCTGACGAGTCCTCTCCTGCCTGGGATTCCTCCGATGCATCCTTGCGTGTAACGCCTACTGCTGCTGGCGCTGCTGTTGTTGCCGCTGGGAGTCGATGGTCATCCCAGAGGGGAAGTCGTAAGCCCACTTGTACTACTTCCAGTAAGCAATTGACTGTTCAACAGTCCTTTGCGAGGAAGATGAAATATCACAGCAGTCATCCTACTGCAAAGCGGATAACTGAGGCCTTGGCATCCTGGGTGGTGAGAAACGTGGTTCCGGTATCCATCATTACTGCAGAGCCAACTAGAGACTTGTTGGAGGTACTGTGTCCCCGGTACCAAATACCATCTAGGTTCCATTTCTCTAGGCAGGCGATACCGAAAATGTACACAGACCTCAGAAAAAGAGTCACCAGTGTCCTAAAAAATGCAGCTGTACCCAATGTCCACTAAACCACGGACATGTGGACAAGTGGAGCAGGGCAGGGTCAGGACTATATGACTGTGACAGCCCACTGGGTAGATGTATGGACTCCCGCCGCAAGAACAGCAGCGGCGGCACCAGTAGCAGCATCTCGCAAACGCCAACTCTTTCCTAGGCAGGCTATGCTTTGTATCACCGCTTTCCAGAATACGCACACAGCTGAAAACCTCTTACGGCAACTGAGGAAGATCATCGCGGAATGGCTTACCCCAATTGGACTCTCCTGTGGATTTGTGGCATCGGACAACGCCAGCAATATTGTGTGTGCATTAAATATGGGCAAATTCCAGCACGTCCCATGTTTTGCACATACCTTGAATTTGGTGGTGCAGAATTTTTTAAAAAACGACAGGGGCGTGCAAGAGATGCTGTCGGTGGCCAGAAAAATTGCGGGACACTTTCGGCGTACAGGCACCACGTACAGAAGACTGGAGCACCACCAAAAACTACTGAACCTGCCCTGCCATCATCTGAAGCAAGAAGTGGTAACGAGGTGGAATTCAACCCTCTATATGCTTCAGAGGTTGGAGGAGCAGCAAAAGGCCATTCAAGCCTATACAATTGAGCACGATATAGTAGGTGGAATGCACCTGTCTCAAGTGCAGTGGAGAATGATTTCAACGTTGTGCAAGGTTCTGATGCCCTTTGAACTTGCCACACGTGAAGTCAGTTCAGACACTGCCAGCCTGAGTCAGGTCATTCCCCTCATCAGGCTTTTGCAGAAGAAGCTGGAGGCATTGAAGAAGGAGCTAAAAGGGAGCGATTCCGCTAGGCATGTGGGACTTATGGATGCAGCCCTTAATTCGCTTAACAAGGATTCATGGGTGGTCAATCTGTTGAAATCAGAGCACTACATTTTGGCCACCGTGCTCGATCCTAGATTTAAAGCCTACCTTGGATCTCTCTTTCCGGCAGACACAGGTCTGCTGGGGTTGAAAGACCTGCTGGTGACAAAATTGTCAAGTCAAGCGGAACGCGACCTGTCAACATCTCCTCCTTCACATTCTCCCGCAACTGGGGGTGCGAGGAAAAGGCTCAGAATTCCGAGCCCACCCGCTGGCGGTGATGCAGGGCAGTCTGGAGCGACTGCTGATGCTGACATCTGGTCCGGACTGAAGGACCTGACAACGATTACGGACATGTCGTCTACTGTCACTGCATATGATTCTCTCAACATTGATAGAATGGTGGAGGATTATATGAGTGACCGCATCCAAGTAGGCACGTCACACAGTCCGTACTTATACTGGCAGGAAAAAGAGGCAATTTGGAGGCCCTTGCACAAACTGGCTTTATTCTACCTAAGTTGCCCTCCCACAAGTGTGTACTCCGAAAGAGTGTTTAGTGCCGCCGCTCACCTTGTCAGCAATCGGCGTACGAGGTTACATCCAGAAAATGTGGAGAGGATGATGTTCATTAAAATGAATTATAATCAATTCCTCCGCGGAGACATTGACCAGCAGCAATTGCCTCCACAAAGTACACAGGGAGCTGAGATGGTGGATTCCAGTGGGGACGAATTGATAATCTGTGAGGAGGGGGATGTACACGGTGATATATCGGAGGGTGAAGATGAGGTGGACATCTTGCCTCTGTAGAGCCAGTTTGTGCAAGGAGAGATTAATTGCTTCTTTTTTGGGGGGGGTCCAAACCAACCCGTCATATCAGTCACAGTCGTGTGGCAGACCCTGTCACTGAAATGATGGGTTGGTTAAAGTGTGCATGTCCTGTTTTGTTTATACAACATAAGGGTGGGTGGGAGGGCCCAAGGACAATTCCATCTTGCACCTCTTTTTTCTTTTCTTTTTCTTTGCATCATGTGCTGATTGGGGAGGGTTTTTTGGAAGGGACATCCTGCGTGACACTGCAGTGCCACTCCTAGATGGGCCCGGTGTTTGTGTCGGCCACTAGGGTCGCTAATCTTACTCACACAGTCAGCTACCTCATTGCGCCTCTTTTTTTCTTTGCGTCATGTGCTGTTTGGGGAGGGTTTTTTGGAAGGGACATCCTGCGTGACACTGCAGTGCCACTCCTAGATGGGCCCGGTGTTTGTGTCGGCCACTAGGGTCGCTAATCTTACTCACACAGCTACCTCATTGCGCCTCTTTTTTTCTTTGCGTCATGTGCTGTTTGGGGAGGGTTTTTTGGAAGGGACATCCTGCGTGACACTGCAGTGCCACTCCTAGATGGGCCCGGTGTTTGTGTCGGCCACTAGGGTCGCTTATCTTACTCACACAGCGACCTCGGTGCAAATTTTAGGACTAAAAATAATATTGTGAGGTGTGAGGTATTCAGAATAGACTGAAAATGAGTGTAAATTATGGTTTTTGAGGTTAATAATACTTTGGGATCAAAATGACCCCCAAATTCTATGATTTAAGCTGTTTTTTAGTGTTTTTTGAAAAAAACACCCGAATCCAAAACACACCCGAATCCGACAAAAAAAATTCGGTGAGGTTTTGCCAAAACGCGTTCGAACCCAAAACACGGCCGCGGAACCGAACCCAAAACCAAAACCCAAAACCCGAAAAATTTCAGGCGCTCATCTCTAGATTTTATGGTATCTCTGGACATAAAGGATGCATACCTTCATGTTCCCATTTATCCACCTCATCAGGCGTACCTAAGATTTGCGGTACAGGATTGTCATTACCAATTTCAGACGTTGCCGTTTGGTCTCTCCACGGCCCCGAGAATTTTCACCAAGGTAATGGCGGAAATGATGGTGCTCCTGCGAAAGCAAGGTGTCACAATTATCCCATACTTGGACGATCTCCTCATTAAAGCGAGATCAAGAGAGCTGTTGCTGAACAACGTATCACTTTCACTGAAGGTGTTACAGCAACACGGCAGAATTCTCAATATCCCGAAGTCGCAGTTGGTTCCTACGACTCGTCTGACTTTCTTGGGCATGATTCTGGATACGGACCAGAAAAGAGTTTATCTTCCGATAGAAAAGGCCCAGGAACTCATGACTCTGGTCAGGAACCTATTGAAACCAAAACAGGTGTCAGTGCATCACTGCACTCGAGTCCTGGGAAAGATGGTGGCATCATACGAGGCCATTCCCTTTGGCAGGTTCCATGCGAGGACCTTCCAATGGGACCTACTGGACAAATGGTCCGGGTCTCATCTACAGATTCATCAGTTGATCACCCTGTCCCCCAGGGGCAGGGTATCTCTCCTGTGGTGGCTGCAGAGTGCTCACATTCTAGAGGGCCACAGGTTCGGCATTCAGGACTGGATCCTGGTGACCACGGATGCGAGCCTCCTAGGTTGGGGAGCTGTCACACAGGGAAGACATTTCCAAGGTCTTTGGTCAAGTCAAGAGACTTGTCTTCACATCAACATCCTGGAACTGAGGGCCATATACAATGCCCTACGTCAAGCGGAGACCTTACTTCACGACCAACCGGTTCTGATCCAGTCAGACAACGTCACCGCAGTAGCTCATGTAAGTCGCCAAGGCGGAACAAAGAGCAGAGTGGCGATGGCGGAAGCCACCAGAATTCTTTGCTGGGCAGAGAATCATGTAAGCGCACTGTCAGCAGTGTTCATTCCGGGAGTGGACAACTGGGAAGCAGACTTCCTCAGCAGACACAACTTGCATCCAGGAGAGTGGGGACTTCATCAGGAAGTCTTCGCACAGATTACAAGTCGGTGGGGACTGCCCCAGATAGACATGATGGCGTCCCGCCTCAACAAAAAGCTACAGAGGTATTGCGCCAGGTCAAGAGACCCTCAGGCAGTAGCTGTAGACGCCCTAGTGACACCGTGGGTGTTCCGGTCGGTTTATGTATTTCCTCCTCTTCCTCTCATACCCAAGGTGTTGAGAATAGTAAGAAAAAGAGGAGTGAGAACAATACTCATTGTTCCAGATTGGCCACAAAGGACCTGGTATCCGGATCTGCAGGAAATGCTCACAGAAGATCCGTGGCCTCTTCCTCTAAGACAGGACCTGTTGCAACAGGGGCCCTGTCTGTTCCAATACTTACCTTGGCTGCGTTTGACGGCATGGCTGTTGAACGCCGGATCCTAGCGGAAAAGGGTATTCCGGATGAGGTCATTCCAACGCTGATAAAGGCTAGGAAGGACGTGACATCTAAACATTATCACCGTATATGGCGAAAATATGTTTCTTGGTGTGAGGCCAGGAATGCTCCTACGGAAGAATTCCATCTGGGCCGTTTCCTTCACTTCCTACAAACTGGAGTGAATTTGGGCCTAAAATTAGGCTCTATTAAGGTTCACATTTCGGCCTTATCCATTTTCTTTCAAAAGGAATTGGCCTCTCTCCCTGAAGTACAAACTTTTGTGAAGGGAATACTGCATATTCATCCTCCTTTTGTACCTCCGGTGGCGCCTTGGGACCTTAACGTGGTGTTAAGTTTCCTTAAGTCACACTGGTTTGAACCACTTTAAACGGTGGAGTTGAAATATCTCACTTGGAAAGTGGTCATGTTATTAGCCTTGGCTTCGGCTAGGCGGGTGTCGGAATTAGCGGCTGTTTCACATAAAAGCTCCTATTTGGTTTTCCATATGGATAGAGCGGAATTGCGGACCCGTCCTCAATTCCTGCCAAAAGTGGTCTCATCTTTTCATATGAACCAACCTATTGTGGTGCCTGTGGCTACGCGTGACTTGGAGGATTCCGAGTCCCTTGATGTGGTCAGGGCTTTGTAAATTTACGTGGCCAGAACGGCTAGAGTTAGAAAAACAGAAGCACTGTTTGTCCTGTATGCAGCCAATAAGATTGGCGCCCCTGCTTCAAAGCAAACTATTGCTCGCTGGATCTGTAACACGATTCAGCAGGCACATTCTACGGCGGGATTGCCGTTACCTAAATCGGTCAAGGCCCGTTCCACTAGGAAGGTAGGCTCTTCTTGGGCGGCTGCCCGAGGGGTCTCGGCACTACAGCTGTGCCGAGCTGCTACTTGGTCGGGTTCAAACACCTTTGCAAAGTTCTATAAGTTTGATACCCTGGCTGAGGAGGACCTCCTGTTTGCTCAATCGGTGCTGCAGAGTCATCCGCACTCTCCCGCCCGTTTGGGAGCTTTGGTATAATCCCCATGGTCCTTACGGAGTCCCCAGCATCCTCTAGGACGTAAGAGAAAATAAGATTTTAAACCTACCGGTAAATCTTTTTCTCGTAGTCCGTAGAGGATGCTGGGCGCCCGTCCCAAGTGCGGACTACTTCTGCAAGACTTGTATATAGTTATTGCTTACATAAGGGTTATGTTATAGTTTTAATCGGTCTTGGACTGATGCTATGTTGTTTTCATACTGTTAACTGGGTAGTATATCCAGGGCCGGCCCTAACCAATATGATGCCCTAGGCAAGATTTTGGCTGGTGCCCCCTAGCACCACCGCTAGTTCTGCAGGCAGGACATGCCTGGCAAGAGTCAGCTGGCAGCTCTGTTAACATTGGGGCGCATTTGTTTATAAAAATGCGTCTTATTTGCATTACTATGTTGCTAGAATGCACAAGCAGCTTCTGTTGATTAAAATGATATGCAGCATGCCTATATACTGTGTGCGACTGCGGCTGTATCTGCATACAAAATGCTACATTACATTGATTTCCAGGAATACACTGCAACGTAGCATTTTGTATGCAGATACAGCCTCAGCTACACACAGAATATAGGCATGCCGCATATCATTTTAATCAGCATAAGCAGCTGGTGCCCCTAAGCATACCAAATGCCCTAGGCATTTGCCTAGTTTGCCTATGCCTAGGGTCGGCTCTGAGTATATCACAAGTTATACGGTGTGATTGGTGTGGCTGGTATGAATCTTGACCTTGGATTAACAAAAATCCTTTCCTCGTACTGTCCGTTTCCTATGGGCACAGTTTCTCTAACTGAGGTCTGGAGGAGGGGCATAGAGGGAGGAGCCAGTGCACACCCAGATCTAAAGTCTTTCTTAAAGTGCCCATGTCTCCTGCAGAGCCCGTCTATCCCCATGGTCCTTACGGAGTCCCCAGCATCCTCTACGGACTACGAGAAAAAGATTTACCGGTAGGTTTAAAATATTATATATATATATATATATATATATATATGACCATGGGCCTGATTCAGATTTGTAAGTAAAGCAAAAAAGCAAGTACATTTCTGTCTGGAACAAACCATATTACCATGCAAGGGGAGCAAATACACTTATATTTTTCTGTGCAGGGTAAATACCGGTTGCTTCTGCATGTGGCCCACATGTTAGCTTTATTTCTCATACGTCCTAGAGGATGCTGGGGACTCCGTAAGGACCATGGGGTATAGACGGGATCCGCAGGAGACATGGGCACACTATAAGACTTTGAATGGGTGTGAACTGGCTCCTCCCTCTATGCGGCTCCTCCAGACTCCAGTTGGATTCTGTGCCCAGAGAGACTGGACACACCCTAGGGGAGCTCTACTGAGTTTCTCTGGTAAAGACTTTGTTAGGTTTTTTATTTTCAGAAAGACCTGCTGGCTACAGGCTCTCTGCTTCGTGGGACTGAGGGGAGAGAAGTCAGACCTACTTCTGCTGAGTTAAGGGCTCTGCTTCTTAGGCTACTGGACACCATTAGCTCCAGAGGGTTCGATCACTTGGTGCGCCTAGCTGCTTGTTCCCGGAGCCGCGCCGTCACCCCCCTCACAGAAGCCAGAAGAAAGAAGCCGGGTGAGTATGAGAAGAACAGAAGACTTCAGTGACGGCAGAAGACTTCAGTGTCCTGGAGGTACCATGCAGCAGTCGCGCTGCGCGCCATTGCTCCCACACACCAACGGCACTACAAGGGTGCAGGGCGCAGAGGGGGGCGCCCTGGGCAGCAATATACCTCTCTAAGAAGCCTGGCATGACATGTATACAGTGCACGGACACTGTATACGAATCCCCGCCAGCATGAACCGCTAAAATAACAGCGGGGCTGAAGCGTGCCGAGAAGGGGGCGTGGCTTATCCCTCACAGCACGATACAGCGCCATTTTCTCCAACTGTCCCCACCAAAGGCAGTGTAAACGAAGGGGGGCACAGTGATTAGTGCAATATAGATTAAAGTATAGCACTATATTAGATAATGGCCGTGTAGTCAGTGTGTTGTGCATAAGTGTCTGTGTTTTCCCTGTCAGATACCCACTATAGCTTTTAGTACACATGTGTCGACATGTGTGAGTGCTCTGTCGCAGACAGTTATGGGAATCTCTCTGTCGGCATTGCCGACTCCTGTGGTACTTGATTGAGTAAATGAAGTGTCAGCAGGTCGGTAGTTGTATACTTTGCAAAGAGTAAACACGTTATGGGAGACACAGTAATATGTGGGTGACCCTGTCGGCACCAACTGTTAATACTGGGTGTAAATTAACATGCTGTAACTATCTTATGCCTGTATATATATTTATATGTATATGTATGGTATGGTTCCATGGGCCTGTAGCTCGAGCACAGACATGGTAGTATTTGTGGGGGAGTGATATTAAAATTATATACGTATACTTCCCTCGGACCCCTCGGGGTCGCAAGAATGTTATTTTGCCTGGTACTACTCCCTGCTGTCGACGAATACTATGTTTTATGTCGACCATAAGGTTTCCTGGTTAGATCCACAACTGGGGCATTCAGTACATGGACATACAGATTCAGAACACATTGATGTCACTAGGGACCCGGCGGTTCCGGACAAACTGCTTATATGATAGATAGATAGATAGATAGATAGATAGATAGATAGATAGATAGATAGATAGATATGTAGGATATGTGTGTATATGTGTATTACAATATGTATATTCATATTACGATTTCTAATGAATGCTGAAGTAAAAGTATTCCTTCTCATGTGCTGGTCGCTCTGTTGATAAAGCTCTAGGTCGGCCGTGACGAGTTTGTCTTAGATCCTCACAAGGAGTCCGAGTGTTTATTTCCCCCCCGCCGCGGATAGAATACTGTGAAAGTCAACTCCTGGTCGGCAAGGGGCCATGTCACAATGGATCGTACACAGGAAGCTAAGTGATATTTTATTTCTATGCTTTGAAGTTATTTGCATTTCATGCGCATGAGGGAGTGCTTGTATTCGGAAAGGCATCTGATAGAATTACCCTAGAGAGATGGGCGATGTTTCTTATGTTGGTTCTTCTCTATAACAGTGCGGCAGGCTGCCGTGCGACTACAGGAGGGGTGGCCGGGGGAATGCTGAGGCTGACTCTGAGAGATACTGGAGTTTTTCCCTGTGACAGTGTACCGCTGTTTGGGGATGCCTCAGTTAAGTCACTCTCGGAAGATACCACCGGTAAGTCTACCTTGGTGTGATAGGTTTCCTCACAACGGTTGGTGACGCATTGTTTGTGGGATACAGTCATTTTAACCGGTTCGATAGCGTTCTTTTTTCCCTTTCTGTGCAGATAGTGGAAGGTGAAAAGGTAAGAGTTCTGCAAACTTGTTAGGTTCGCAGAAGCGGATATCATCTTCTGTTTCTACCACATCCACCGCATGTAGCTGGGTCTATCTGGCTGGAGCCCACACCGGTGGGAACTTGTCTAATGCTCTTCAGTCAGTCCGGGAATGGACTTGGACCTGTGAGTTAATAATGAAATCCAAAGGGGGACATACTGGAGTTTACAGGTGATTCCCCTCACTGATTTTTCAAATAGATCTTACCGATTCCCCGCTGAAAGGGGAGGTAGTACGCAACGCCATACCAGAGTTGCGTCAGGTTCAGGACATTGTCCTGCTGTCCCTGATAAAAAAAGAAAAAAAAAGAAACAAAGATTTCTACTTACGAAGTTGAACTACAGGATGGAATCTCTCAGGCCAGGGAGCTCCAACACGTAAACGTAGAAAAGGGTTTAAATGCGTTTTTCTCCGCATTCAGCTTACCTGGGTTTATGTCCAGGATTGTCTTTCCCATTTCACCAGAGTGATGGCAGTATGATGGTTTTCTTTCAATAGTAAGAGCCATTGTTATTCTGTACTGAGACGCTTTCCTGATTCAGGCGAGGTCAAGGAACAAGTGGTGCAAATCGTTGTTTCTCTCTGACTGTTCTTCACCACAGGGAATGGCTGTTGTTCCCAACGACGCTGATGTCGGAGGTGGGTATCAGAGTAGATACTGAATGGTTGAGGTTCTGTGTTTTCCTGTGGAAAGAGGTCTGAGGATCCGGAGTCGGATCAGATTGCAGTGAAAATCCATCAATATGTTCCGTTGATGAAGAAGATGGGTGCGGCCTAAGAGGCCTTTTCGGGTGAGCAAGTCAAATGCCAGAGTGGTTTTCACGGGACCAGTTGAAAATGTGGTCTGGGTCTCACCTGCACATGACGACGGTGCGGGATCCAGGATTAGATCCTGGGTCCATGCATGCAGATCTCCGAGGCTGGGGAGCAGTCCTTGCAAGGGAAGTATTTTAGAAGGAATGTGTGTGTGTGTGTGTGTGTGTGTGTGTGTGTGTGTGTGTGTGTGTGTGTGTGTGTGTGTGTGTGTGCGTGTGTGTGTCCATGTATGTGACAGTATGTATGTATATGACTATGGGGGTTATTCAGGTTTGTTAGCAAAGCAAAAAAGCACATCATCGTGGGGCAGTGTAATATGTGCAGAGAGATTTCAATGTGGGTTTGCTTTTTTGTTTCTGTGCATGGTGAAACTGAATACTGGCTGCTTTAATTTGACACTGCAATTTAGATTTCAGTTTGAACACACCCCACCCAAATCTATATATCTGTACATTTTGCATCTGCCCCACCTGCAGAGCAACATTGTTTTGTCCATTAGTGTGCTTTTTTTGGTTTCCTAACAAACCTGAATAAGGTCCTATGTGTGTGACAGTATGTATGTATGTATGTATGTATGTATGTATGTATGTGTATCAGTGTGTGACAGTACATATGAATGTGCGTTAATGTACAGTGCATCTGGAAAGTATTCACAGCGCTTCACTTTTTTCACATTTTTTTATGTTACAGGCAGCCTTATTCCAAACTGGAATAAATTCATTTTTTTCCCTCAAAATTCTACACACACTACCCCATAATGACAGCGTGAAAAAAGTTTTTTTTAAGATATTTGCAAATTTATTAAAAATAAAAAACTGTTCTTAAAAACTAAGAAATCACATGTACATAAGTACTTACAGCCTTTGCCTTGAAGCTCAAAATTAAGCTCAGGTGCTTCCTGTTTCCACTGACCATCCGTGAGATGTTCCTACAGCTTTATTGGAGGCCACCTGTGGTAAATTCAGTTGATTGGACATGATTTGGAAAGGCACACACCTGTCTATAAAAGGTCCCACACTTGACAGTGCATGTCTGAGCACAAACCAAGCATGAAGTCAAAGGAATTGTCTGTAGACCTCCGAGAGAGGATTGTCTTGAGGCACAAATATGGGGAAGGGTACAGAAAAATATCTGCTGCTTTGAAAGTCCCAATGAGCACAGTGGCCTCCATCAGTAAATGGATGAAGTTCAGAACCACCAGGACTCTTCCTAAAGTTGGCCTGCCGTCTAAACTGAGCGATCAGGGGAGAAGGGCCCAAGTTAGGGAGGTGACCAAGAACCTGATGGTCACTTTGTCAGAGCTACAGCATTCCTCTGTGGAGAACCTTCCAGAAGGACAACCATCTCTGCAGCAATCCACCAGTCAGGCCTGTATGGTAGAGTGGCCAGACGGAAACCACTTTAAAAAGCACATGGCAGACCGAATGGAGTTTGCCAAAATGCACCTGAACAACTCTCAGACCATGAGAAACAAAATTCTCTGGACTGATGAGCTAAAGATTAAACTCTTTGTTGTGAATGCCAGGCTTCATGTTTGGAGGAAACCAGGCACCGCTCATCACCAGGCCAATACAATCCCTACAGTGAAGCATGGTGGTGGCAGCATCATGTTGCGGGGATGTTTTTCAGCGGCAGGAACTGGGAGACTAGTCAGGACGGAGGGAAAGATAAATTCAGATATGTACAGAGACATCCTGGATGAAAACCTGCTCCAGAGCGCTCTTGACCTATGACTGGGGCGACGGTTCATCTTTCAACAGGACAACGACCCTAAGCACCCAGCCAAGATATCAAAGGAATGGCTTCAGGACAACTCTGCGAATGTCCTTGAATGGCCCAGCCAGAGCCCAGACTTGAATCCGATTGAACATCTCTGCAGAGATCTGAAAATGGCTGTGCATTGACGCTTCCCATTCAACCTAATGGAGCTTGATATGTGCTGCAAAGAGGAATGGGCGAAACTGCCCAAAGATACAGTAGGTGTGCCAAGCTTGTGGCATCATATTCAAAAAGACTTGAGGCTGTAATTGCTGCCAAAGTTGCATCAACAAAGTATTTAGCAAAGGCTGTGAATACTTTACATGTGATTTCTTAGTTTTTTATTTTTAATAAATTTGCAAAAATCTCAAAAAAACTTTTTTCACATTGGGGGTAATTCTGAGATGATCACAGCAGGAACTTTGTTAGCAGTTGGGCAAAACCATGTGCACTGCAGGGGAGGCAGATACAACATATGCAGAGAGAGTTAGATTTGGGTGGGGTGTGTTCAATCTGCAATCTAAATTGCAGTGTAAAAATAAAGCAGCCAGTATTTACCCTGCACAGAAACAAAATAACCCACCCAAATGTAACTCTCTCTGCACATGGTATATCTGCCACACCTGCAGTGCACATGGTTTTGCCCAACTGCTAACAAAGTTCCTGCTGCAATCAACTCAGAATTACCCCCATTGTCATTATGGGGTATTGTGTGTAGGATTTTGAGGGGGGAAAAATAATTTATTCCAGTTTGCAATAAGGCTGCAACATAACAAAATGTGGAAAAAGTGAAGCGCTGTGAATACTTTTTGGATGCACTGTATGTGTGTAACTTTATACATACATATATATATATATATATATATATATATATATAATATGCATGACTATGGGCGGGATGTATTAACATACATCGCCGCCCCTCGCCGGTTACCGCAGCGATGTTGATCGCATATGTACTAACATATGCGATCAACATCGCGATGCGGTGACGGAGGCCCCCCACGATACCTGTTAGGTGGTCTGCGGGGGGTCTCCGTCACCTCCCAGGGGTCCCCACACAGGCTAAATGCCGGGAAGCAGCAGCAGGCTGCCACCGGCGCCTCCTCCTCCCCCCTGCAGCCGGAAGGACGTCCGGCTGCGTTGCTAGCGGGAGTAGGAGATTACCTTCCGGGTCCAGGGCAGCCTGGAGGAAGGTAAGCTGGGAGGGAGGGGGGTCGGCGTGTTGCGGCGGTGTCGACGGTGTCGGCGTGTTGCGGCGGTTGGCGAAAAGAAGCCCATAGGCTTCTATAGGGTATCGCCATCCAGAGATGGCGATACCCTGGACGCCGAAAACGTGGCGGTAGGGTGTTAGTAAATATGAAAATGCGGTAAAACCCCCGTTTTCGGGGGTTTTACCGCATTTTTGCTTTAGTACATCCCGCTGTGTCTAACAGTGTGTATGTATGTGCATTGGTAAGTGTCGGCAGTATTGGATTTACCGCTATGCGACCAAAGCAGTCACTTAGGGCCCGGGCTCAGAGGGGGGCCCACAGCATGCACATGATCGCCTCTGTGAAAAGCAGTTTACTATGAGGATCATCGGCACGCTGGGAGCCTCATGGTCGAATTACATATATTGTGGTGCCGGCACTGCAGCCCAGCAGGTGTCAGTGGAGCGGCCTCTTCCCCGTTGCCTAGCAACAGGAAGCCCAGTAACATGAATCTCCTGGGCACTCGAGATCTCCCATTGCTGCCCAATAAGAAGAAGGGGAAGAGCAGTGCTGCAGCTGAGAAGGAGAAAAATCAGAGGAAGCATTAGAGGCCAAAGCAGAGCCGAGTTTCAGGACAGCACATGCATGGAGTATTACCTGGTGCGGATTCGGACCTGGAGGACTGAGTGGAGAGGTGAGGATGCAGGGGCTCAGCAGTGGGCAGCCGGAGACTTGCTTCTGCAGTGCATTTTGGGACCTGTAGCTCCACCCAATTACACAGAGGGGAAACCCCCCTCTCAGACCCAGGCACTTAATACACTCTGCACTCTGGTGAGAGTCTGCCCTCCCCCTGTGCGGTCCCTCCACTGTCATCAGAGCCGGCCCTAACCAATATGATGCCCTAGGCAAGATTTTGGCTGGTGCCCCCTAGCACCGCCGCTAGTTCTGCAGGAGATTCCTGGCATGAGTCAGCTGGCAGCTCTGCTAACGTCGGGCACTTTTTGTTTATGAAAATGCATCTTATTTGCATTACTATGTGGCCAGGACGCACAAACAGCTTCTGCTGATTAAAATGATATGCAGCATGTCTATATTCTGTGTGCGACTGCGGCTGTACCTGCATATGAAATGCTACATTACAGTGATTTCCAGGAATACACTGCAACGTAGCATTTCGTATGCAGATACAGCCGCAGTCACACACAGAATATAGGCATGCCACATATCATTTTAATCAGCAGAAGCTGCTGGTGCCCCTAAGCATACCAAATGCCCTAGGCATTTGCCTAGTTTGCCTATGCCTAAGGCCGGCTCTGACTGTCATATGTAAAATATTACATTTGTTTGCTCTGCTGTCTGCTTGTTATACGGGATGGGGATCTCTTCATCACTATGGGCCACATTGGGGTATATTTACTAAGCTCCCGATTTTGACCGAGATGCCGTTTTTTTTTCAAAGTGTCATCTCGGTTAATCTCGGTCATTTACTAAACACTAATCACGGCAGTGATGAGGGCATTCGTAATTTTTTGCTAGTTCAGGTAAAAAATTACGAATGAATACACCATCGGTCAAATTACGCCTGTTTAGATATGAATCTCGGTCATTTACTAAGAAGTGCAAAGCAAAAAAACACAAAACACTGCCGTGAAAAATTACAACTCGTAAAAAAGTCCTAAAAAAAACAGACCTGCTTTTTTTTTCCGTGATTTGAGATGCATGCAGTGATCCATGAGATCCGTGCATGTATATCAGTGGGAAGGGGTGGGAAAGTGCTTATTTTTGCCAAAAAAATTGCGTGGGGTCCCCCCTCCTAAGCATAACCAGCCTCGGGCTCTTTGAGCCGATCCTGGTTGCAGAAATATGGGGAAAAAAATGACAGGGGTTCCCCCATATTTAAGCAACCAGCATCGGGCTCTGCGCCTGGTCCTGGTCCCAAAAATACGGGGGACAAAAAGAGTAGGGGTCCCCCGTATTTTTAAAACCAGCACCGGGCTCCACTAGCTGGACAGATAATGCCACAGCCGGGGGTCACTTTTATACAGCGCCCTGCGGCCGTGGCATCAAAAATCCAACTAGTCACCCCTGGCCGGGGTACCCTGGGGGAGTGGGGACCCCTTCAATCAAGGGGTCCCCCCCCCCAGCCACCCAAGGGCCAGGGGTGAAGCCCGAGGCTGTCCCCCCCCCATCCAATGGGCTGCGGATGGGGAGGCTGATAGCCATTTGTGATAATGAAAAGATATTGTTTTTAGTAGCAGTACTACAAGTCCCAGCAAGCCTCCCCCGCATGCTGGTACTTGGAGAACCACAAGTACCAGCATGCGGCGGAAAAACGGGCCCGCTGGTACCTGTAGTACTACCACTAAAAAAATACCCAAAAAAACACAAGACACACACACCGTGAAAGTATAATTTTATTACATACATACACACATACATACATACTTACCTTATGTTCTCACGCAGGTCGGTCCTCTTCTCCAGTAGAATCCAAGGGCTACCTGTTGAAGAAATTCTACTCACCAGATCCATGGGTCCAGGCTCCTCGGCAAATCCAGGGTTAATCCACGTACTTGAATAAAAAAAAAAAAACGGTGTCCCGACCACGAACTGAAAGGGGACCCATGTTTGCACATGGGTCACCTTCCCACGAATGCCAGAAACCCACTTTGACTTCTGTCTAAGTGGGTTTCTTCAGCCAATCAGGGAGTGCCACGTTGTAGCACTCTCCTGATCAGCTGTGTGCTGCTGTCCTCACTGACAGGCGGCACACGGCAGTGTTACAATGTAGCGCCTATGCGCTCCATTGTAACCAATGCTGGGAACTTTCTGCTCAGCGGTGACGTCACTTTAGGTCAACCGCAGGGCAGAAAGTTCCCATCATTGGTTACAATGTAGCGCATAGGCGCTACATTGTAACACTGCCGTGTGCTGCCTGTCAGTGAGGACAGGAGCACACAGCTGATCAGGAGAGTGCTACAACGTGGCACTCCCTGATTGGCTGAAGAAACCCACTTAGTCAGAAGGCAAAGTGGGTTTCTTGCATTCGTGGAAAGGTGACCCATGTGCAAACATGGGTCACCTTTCAGTTCGAGGTCGGGCAACCGTTTTTTTGTTTTATTCAAGTACGTGGATTATCCCTGGATTTGCCGAGGAGCCTGGACCACTGGATCTGGTGAGTAGAATTTCTTCAACAGGTAGCCCTTGGATTCTACTGGAGAAGAGGACCGACCTGCGTGAGAACATAAGGTAAGTATGTATGTATGTGTGTATGTATGTAATAAAATTATACTTTCACGGTGTGTGTGTCTTGTGTTTTTTTGGGTATTTTTTTAGTGGTAGTACTACAGGTACCAGCGGGCCCGTTTTTCCGCCGCATGCTGGTACTTGTGGTTCTCCAAGTACCAGCATGCGGGGGAGGCTTGCTGGGACTTGTAGTACTGCTACTAAAAACAATATCTTTTCATTATCACAAATGGCTATCAGCCTCCCCATCCGCAGCCCATTGGATGGGGGGGGGACAGCCTCGGGCTTCACCCCTGGCCCTTGGGTGGCTGGGGGGGGGGGACCCCTTGATTGAAGGGGTCCCCACTCCCCCAGGGTACCCCGGCCAGGGGTGACTAGTTGGATTTTTGATGCCACGGCCGCAGGGCACTGTATAAAAGTGACCCCCGGCTGTGGCATTATCTGTCCAGCTAGTGGAGCCCGGTGCTGGTTTTAAAAATACGGGGGACCCCTACTCTTTTTGTCCCCCGTATTTTTGGAACCAGGACCAGGCGCAGAGCCCGATGCTGGTTGCTTAAATATGGGGGAACCCCTGTCAATTTTGTCCCCATATTTCTGCAACCAGGATCGGCTCAAAGAGCCCGAGGCTGGTTATGCTTAGGAGGGGGGACCCCACGCATTTTTTTTTTGGGATTTTACATTGTTTAATTAAAAAAAAAAAAAAATAAGAACCCCAGCACGGATCACACAGATCCGGCCGAGATTGATTGTAAAAAAAAACGGCAGTGTTTTGCTAATCACTGCCGTAAAAATAGGTTAAAAAAAACGAATGACATCGACATCGGAAGAAAAGAAAAACCCGAATACGACAGCTTAGTAAATCCATCGTAATCAATTCAAAAAGTTGCAGTTTTACACTGTCGATGTCATTCGTGATTGAACTTTGACCTTTTTTCGGAAATTACGAATCTTAGTAAATTTACCCCATTGTGTGTGATTGTTGGATGTTGGAGGGGGGGGGGGGGGGGGACAGGTCAAAGTTTTGAAATAGACAAATTCAAGGAATGCATGTCATAAAAGAGGCAACATACTCTGGGTTTGTGGGCCTCATTCAGACCAGATCGAATTTGCAGATGTCTGCGATTGGATAGTCGCCTCCCAGGGGGAGTGAAAACCCTCCCAGTGCAGTGTTCGAATGCATGTATACGCCGAGCGAAAACTTCACCAGGCAGCGGAAATCTGCAAATCCATTCGCAACTCACTCACCATCAGATAATTTTTCCATACTATGTAGTCTGTGCGTAGCCCAGGACTTACTCCTGCAGTGCGATACAAACAGGCTGATTGGGGCTGGAGCTGACGTCACACACCCGCCCTGAAAATGATTGGGAATGCCTGTGTTTTTCCTGACATTCCCAGAAAACGTCCAGTTACCACCCACAAACATCCGCTTCCTGTCAATCACCTTGCGTACTCCGTGTGATCAAAATTTTCGCACCATTCTGTACCTCTTTGGGCTTGCGCCTGCGCAATGCAGTGCATTTGCATGCGCAGTCATTCGATACTCGACCGCTTTGCGAATTCGAACAACAGCGATCAGGTCTGAATCGGGCCCTATATACCATTATCTAAGGATAGCATGATACGTCCTGCTATGCACATCCAAGGCATCTGTCTGGGCACAGCACAGCGGTAACTTGCTGACATGTTAACTGGCATATTACACTGTGGCATTTTACACTTTTTTATGTATTGCTTAGTATTTTATGTTACCTTTATTTTATATAATGTATGTATATTGCTTGACATATTACATTGTGTGAGAATTAAAACTTGTTGTTAGCGTTATGTTAATAAGGTGCTCTAGTGTTGCATAACATGAGTAAGGGGTATTACTGTGTGGCGCAACGTGAATAAAGGATACTGCTGTGCGGTGTAATGTGAGCAAGGGGTACTACTGTGCAATTTGAATTGTGGACACTATTGTGTGGTCTTCCCCACAAGATCATGTCCCTTTTTCCACACACGTGCCTTCCCTATTTCAAATACGGTGGGGACAGTCCCTTACTATGACTGACTGGGATGGGAGAGGGAGGGTGAGGGGTTGTTAGCATACCCTGACTGACTGGGGGGTATTTGTTATACAATGACTGACTTTGGGGAAGGGGGGAGTGATTTAGCATACAGTGGGTTTAGGGTGGGGAGGATTTGTCATACGCTGATTGACTGGGAGGGGTGGAGGGGATTTGGCATACACTGACTGGGGAGGGGGGGGGAGTGTTTGTGGAAGGGATCTCCCAAACTGGTGTCTTGTTGAGGGCATCCTGAGTTTTAAATTCGCCTCTGGGTAACAGTATGTATAAATGTGACTGTATGTTCATGTGTATGTATGTGTGTGACTGTATGTATGTGTATCATACCTACTTTTGAGTTCTCCTCTCCGGGAGAAGCCCGGAGAGTAGATGCTGCAGGAACCTTCGGGGGGCGGGCTCTGACATTATTAAGCCCAGCCCCCGCCTCGGAAAAAACGATGCAGCTCTGCGGGAAGGCGCAGGGCTAATATACACAATTTTTTACATTTTAGCTCCTCCCCCTCGTCATGGACATCCGAATGCTTGAGATTCTCTCCATCCTGCCTGCTAGACTAGGGTGCAGGTGGTATGCGGGAGATCTGCCTGTGTTTCCGGGGGTGCAGGGGGCTACTCCAAAAATGATCAGCCTCCCGCAACTTCCAATAGAGTATGCAAGTATGATGTGTATATGCGTGGGCTGCAAGGTCCTGTGGGGAGGAAAGGTAGGAAGGGTACGCTCTCCCATGCTGTGTATGTGAGACAGGGAGCTGTCAGCTGGTGGTCTTCAGGTTGCCGGCAGTCGGGCTCCTGACGACCAACATACTGCCGCCGGCATACTGACAGATTTTCTCCCTCTTGGTGGTTCACGACCCCCCTGGAGGGAGAATAGATAGCGTGGCGAGCGCAGCGAGCCCACAAGGAGCTCATTTGCGCTCACCCAGCTGTCGGTATGCCGGCGCCGGTATGCTGGCCACTGGGAACCCGACCACCAGCATCACATACTACACCCGCTGGCAGCAGCACTGTGATCACGTCCGTATTTCATGTACAGTATGTGCTAAAGGATTGCGCACAAGAACCTGATCCCTGCATCCCCAATGTTCCTTCCGGGATCCCCAAAGCCTTTATCCTGCTCTGCGTCCAGAGCCGGATTAAGGGAGGTCACAGGGGGTCAGTATCCCGGACCCTCTAATCTCAGGGGGCCCCCCGGCTGGAGCTGTTCTGCTTCTGACACAGCCGCCCTCTGCTGCCTGCACACTGCAGTGACGCTGAGTGGTTGCACGTAGGGTTACACAGCTACTGTGCAGCAGTAGCAGACCACACCTCCTCCCAGCATCTGTGAGTCTGATCCTGGAGAAATATATTATCCCATTAACCTGGGACAGTCATGAATTACACAGGTTCTGTGGCTGCTTAAAACCAGGTGAAATGCAGGCTTGCAGTCTGCCAGCCACAGAACCTGTGTAATTTATGACTGTCCCAGGTTAAAGGGATAATATGGTCAGCCTATACCGTGAGAGCCAACTCCACACAGTGACATCCCAGTAGCATGTGTTTCAGTTTGCAGCAAAGGGCTGGGGGTGAGGGGGGAGCATATCATGAAGGCTATGTCCTCTTCTGTGTGAATGTATTTCATGAAGTGTGTATGTCAGTAAGTGGGTTTGTGTCAGTGTGTATATGTGTCAGTAAGTGTGATAGTGTGTGTGTCAGTAAGTGTGTATGTCAGTAAGGGGTATCGGTCAATAAGTGGTGTCTGTGTCAGACTGTCAGTAAGTCGTATCTGTGTCAGTAAGTGTGTGTGTTTGTGGTTGCGTGTGTGTGTGTGTGTGTGTGTGTGTGTGTGTGTGTCAGTAACGGGAATCTGTGTTAGTAAGTTTTATCTGTGTCAGTAAGGTGTGTGCGTAAGTATGTATGATAATATGCCAATAAATAGTGTCAGTAAGTGATATCTGTCTGTAAGTGGAATCTGTGTCAATAAGTGTGTGTTTCAGTAGGTGTTTGTGTTAGTAAGGAGTGTCAGTAAATGTTTGTATCAGTAACTTGTACCTGTATCAGTAAAGGGTGGCTGTCAGTATGTACGTGCCAATAAGTGGTGTATGTGTCAGTAAGGCGTATTTGTCAGCAAGTAGTGTCTGTCAGTAAGTGTCTTTGTGTCAGTAAGAGGTGTCTGTGTAGGTAAGTGTATGTCAGTAAGCGGTGTCTGTGTTATTAAGTGTGTGTGTCAGTGTTCCTATCTAAGATGTGTCTGTCCGTAAATTGTATCTGTCAGTAAGAGGTATTCGTGTCAGTAAGAGGTGTCTGTGTCAGTAAGGCAGTGTGTGTGCATGTGTGTGCAGCTATGGGGGCAGTGTGTGTATGGGGGCAGTATGTGTATTGGGGGCAGGGTGTGTTTGTGTGTGTGAAACTGCATGAAGTTTGGGAAGGGGGACAAGTGTGTGTATGGGGGCAGGGTGTGTTTGTGTGTGTGAAACTGCATGAAGTTGGGGAAGGGGGACAAAAACTGATGGTCTAAATCTGTCTCTGGATGTGGGTACAGGGAATTGCTGTTGCGGGGTAAGGAGGCACACAAACACAAGAGACATAACAAGGGGGATGGTCCTGACAAGAGGGCCCCCCTATCTTAAGTACCCCAGGCCCCCCGAAGGCTTAATCCGTTCCTGTCTGCATGGTACTAGTAGAAACAATCGTACTAGTGGTGGAAGAAGTGCACACATTACTCATTTGTAAGTTTTAAGATTTTGTTCAGTTGTGGTACAGTATGTCAGCCTTCAGCTGAGGCATGCAATAGTATATAGGGGGTCATTCTGAGTTGATCGTTACTGTGCTAAATTTAGACAAGAACTTGGTATCTGCACACTCAGTATAATGTAAAGATGTTGTGGATGTGTGCGATTCGTCACCACACAAACACTTATTGAGAACCCCTCTTTTCAAATAATGAATAGTATTCAATATATTCAGGGGGTGCAGTCAACTACAGTGAGCATGAGTTCAGGTTTAGGGGGAAAAGAAACAGAAGGAATCTGTAATGTTGACGCACTAGCTAAGGATAGAATTTTTCTTAAAATGTAACCTTTATTAGTTACTCATTAAAAATAGAATGACAGAGACTAACATATATGTGAGATGAAGAAAATAAATAGATGTGAATAAAGATTAAAAAGCGTATCCACGTGTGGTGTTTGTCTATGAAATCCCTGCAGGGTTACTGTATAAACATATATATTGCCAATAATTGATATTTTAATTGTAGTGTTTCAAATAACTCCACTGGTTCTGATAATATATATATATGTTTTCTCTCAATAATAATACCTCATGGGAATGATTCCTATTACAGAGGCTATGAGTGTAGATGAGTATGAGACTATTGATTAAACAGTAGGTAATCTTCTCGATCACTGTATATTCCCCACATACAAATTCCCAGACCACACTCCGCTGTGACAGAGATCTCTGCGCATCAAATTGTTACAGAGTTGCTCCTGGAATGGGAACACCAATCATGAAACTGAAACGATATCGATCCCAATATAGTTGATAGAAAAAATCACTTTGAGGAATATGACCATTCCAGTTTTGGACAATCAACATTTAACAGCCTACATATAAGTTAATATAGACCTTATTAGGTGTGGCTGAAAATGCAGGAAACCCTACTTTCATTAGGGGTATAGCATCCCCAATTTTATCAGAAAGCGAGTTGCCTATCAACACAACTTAATCCTTGTTGGTATAATTACAGTCAGTTTCATTGAGCAATAGATTGACATATATCAAAGCATCACGTTTATTACTCACACCGTTAAAGGAAGGGGTCCTTATTTATTTTACGGTGTGGTATAACTACCATGTGGGGATGTAATAATCCTATTTTCTAGTAATATTACCTCAATAGTCTAGATTCAGTGGTTGGTGAAATAAATAAGCTTATTTACTTTGTGGCAATATATATCGTCCCATTAATACGAAGTAGAGGGGATGAGGCCAGAAAAGTCAAGATATGGATGTTAAATGCAAAACGATCATACAGGGATAAAGTTGAGGTATTATAATAATATATATATTTAAATGTGCTATCTTATCTCCCTGATGGCTTTTCCAGTTGTACAGCTTCAACTGCAGGCTGGCTTATGTATGTTGCCAGTGAGTCTGCTACAATGTATTGGATTGAATATATCAACAAAGTGTGCTGCTACTCCTCAGCTCTCAACTGCTGCCTGTTGTATTTGTTACACTGTATAACATTTGATGTCTCACTGGGGCATTGGGCTACTTAAATCTCAGCACACTATTATTAGTCTGTAACAACTCAGTGACATCAGTAGTTTGATTATCATAGCCACTAGAATACCTAGTATTATTCCAGTGTATGATAGCCTATGCAGCACATAGCTGGTACCTGTAATGATATTTTCTGATATAATTATTGTGTCCAGAAGTATATATAGCACACTTTTATTATCCCTGATACTTAAACATGGAATCTGATCTGACTCTTCTGAATATAGATAGTTAACATATGCTGGTTTAAATATCTTCCTATATGAATATACACAGCATAGAAAGTATCTCAGTTATCTGCTGACACTGTTAGGGTATACTGATATAGCTGGTAAAAAAACTGTATATCATCTCATATGTTATAAAACATAGTGCAGCTGAGCCTCTCTCACACATGGGGTATAGTAATACACATTGAGCAATAATATATATGTTTTAGAACATTATTCTCACACACACACACACACACACACGTGGACACGCGTCATGTTATATGTTAGTCTCTGTCATTTTTAACTCTATGTTTCACTGCAGTCCGGATCAATTATACATATGTTCTATTTTTAATGAATATCTAATAAAGGTTACATTTTAAGAAAAATTCTATCCTTAGCTAGTGCGTCAACATTACAGATTGTGCTAAATTTAGCACAGCTACGATCACAGGGCTAGTCCGCCACGCATGTCAGTCCCCCCCCCCCACACACACACACACACACACACACACACACAAGTACAAAAGCATCGCACATCATCGCTGCCCCTGGTCACAGCGGCTGCGTGTGACGTCACACAGCCGCTGCGGCCCGCCCCCTGCACGGTCCGGCCACGCCTGCGTTGGCCGGACCGTGCCCCCATAACAGCGGCCAAACGCCCCCGTGCCGCCCCCTCCCGCCCAGCGACCGCCCTCTGCCTGTCAGTCAGGCAGAAGCGATCGCTAGGGAACGACGGCCCTCGGCCGTCCGGCATGCGCTGGCGCCGCAGTGTGCAGTTCCGACCCGATTGCTGCGCTGTGATAAACTGCAGCAAGCGATCGGGTCGGAATGACCCCCATAGTGTTGTACTGTGTGTATACAAGTGTCACAGCAGTACCTTGACAGGCTTTACATTACTTCAGCTCCTTCACCTCTAAATGTATCAGTAAGGTCTGACATTAGGAGCAAGACACAAGGGACCTAAGATACGGAAAGGAAAAGGTAGAGATTCTGTAACTGCATATCAATCAAGTGACCGCCAGCCATAAAACACAACAGGAATAGTCTCAACTTGAAATACTCAAAAAACAAAATGTTCTTGCATCAAATGTTCTCTAAATAATCAAATCAAATGCCACATTTATCTTGAATTGAATATTCTAAAACATGGATGTCCCATTATCTCCTACATGATTAATATTACATTGCTTGCATTTCTTAATTTAAGCATTTCCAATGATGTTATTTATATTATTGTAGAAGTAATTATCACAGTGCAATCATTGATTAGATCATTTCAGTAATTTCTATAAAAGGCAAATACAGATTCTAATATTGTATGCCAGACTTAAAACTATTTTTTACAGACAACACTGTTAAAATATTAACACAACCCAGTATATTGCCTTACCTAAGGATAAATTTACTAAAGGTAGGTGCACACTAATATCACCACTTTCACACCGCACAAATAACCCAGTATCGACCTGGTTCGCTGTGCAGTGTAATAGGGCCCATGGTGAATTCCTGGGTCACCTGACCCAGTAATTCAACCCGGGAATAAAGCAGTGTTATTCCCGGGTTGACTCGTGCACTACATAGGGAGAGGCGGCGTGGAGATTAGCTCATCTCCAGCGTCGCCTCCGCATATTGCTTGGTCGGGATGGCAGAGTGTAGGGTCTAATGCCGGGTCCCACCCGGGAAGGACCCGTTTCCAATTCCCGGGTGGGATCCAGCATTGGCGATGTGAAAGGGGTATTAGCCAGTGGTAGCCAACCCTGGTTCTCGAGCGCTACCAACAGTTCACGGTTTCACTGCTCCTGTATGCTGTAAAATATTGGGGTGGTGCTGTTCAAATAACATTACGCTGGCCCTGTATGCTATAAATATTCAGGGATGCAGTTGTTAAAAATTAAAAGCACAATGCTCCTGTACGCTTTAAAATATAGGGGTGCTGCTGGCCCTGTATGTTGTAAAAATTCAGAGGTGCAGTTGTTAAAAATTAAAAGTGCACTGCTTCTGTGTGCTGTAAAATGTAGGGTTGTTGCTGTTCAAATAACATTACACTGGCCCTGTTTGCTATAAAAATTCAGGGGTGCATTGAAAATCAATGTACACTGGCCCTGTCTTGTATGCTGTAATGATTCTAGGGTGCAGTGAAATTCAATGTACACTGGCACTGTCTTGCATTCTGTAGTAATTCTAGGGTGCAGTGAAAATCAATGTACACTGACCCTGTCTTGTATGCTGTAATAATTCTAGGGTACAGTGAAAATCAATGTACACTGGCCCTGTATTGTATGCAGTAAAATTACAAGGGTGTTGGGAAAATACAGAGGTGCTGGCACTGTCTGCGTCTGCGATGTGTTGGCCTGACCTTCACAACACTGTATGGGAAGAGGTGGCTTCTACCACCGTTTGCACGCCCCCTGCAAGTGCTGGGAGGAGTACCACCAGTCCAGTTGCTGATAATGAGATTGAGGATGTCACTGTAGAAGTACACCAGGATGAGGAGGATATGGGTGTAGCTGGCGCTGCGGAGGAAGTTGACGATGAAGATTCTGATGGTGATGTGGTTTGTTTGGATAAGGCACCAGTGGAGACAGTTGTTGGCCATGGGATGAAAAAGCCCATTGTCATGCCTGGGCAAAATACCAAAAAAGACACCTTCTGTGTGGAATTATTTCTCCACAAATCCGGACAACAGGTGTCAATCCATCTGTTGCCTTTGTCAATCCATAATAAGTAGGGGTAAGGACGTTAACCACCTAGGAACATACTCCCTTATACGTCACCTGCAGCGCATTCATCATAAGTCATTGTCAAGTTCAGAAACTTTGGGTAATAGTGTAAGCAGTCCACTGACACCTAAATGATGTGGTTTGTTTGAATATTATTTCTCTGTGAGGATGAGGATGTAAACACTGAAGGGGGGGGGGGGATCTGAGGATGTGGACGACATCTTGCCACTGTAGAGCCAGTTTGTGCAAGGAGAGATTAATTGCTTCTTTTTTGGTGGGGGCCCAAACAAAGCAATCATTTCATCCACAGTCGTGTGGTAGACCCTGTCGCTGAAATGATTGGTTTGTTAAAGTGTGCATGTCCTGTTTATACAACATAAGGGTTGGGGTTGTTGGGAGGGCCAAAGGACAATTCCATCTTGCACATCTTTTCTTTGCCACATCATTTCAGGGGTCCTGCCCTATATGGGGTACTGCCCTTCTGCCCTATCAGTCCAGGGGTGCTGCCCCACTGCCATTTAAGTCCAGGGGTGCTGTTGCCTGTCTGCTGTGCTGTGTAATTCTCCAGGGGTGCTGCCTATGCTGTATAAATCCAGGGGTGCTGCGATACTTGATCCTAGGTTTAAATGAAATCCTAGAGCAGATATGAAACAAGCTAAAACATCCATCACAAACAGATTTGTGAAAACTAGCTGCAAAGGTGGAAATGGAAGTGTTTTTAAATTAAGTGGGGAGACACCACATTTGTGGCCAAAGTCAGTGTGACTCAGAAAAGACTGAATCATAATCCAGCGCAACTGCCGGAGAGGTAAGCGTGATGTTTTCTGCCGCGCATTAGAGAGAGGTTCTTCTCAATTATTTCATGTTAGGGACTCACTCAAATGGCTCCAATTAGGCAACCTTAATTTTGATTTATTATTGATGTTCCACATTTTGGGATTATTTATTTAGAAGATGCGCATTTGTTGTACAGGGATCTTCTTTTCCTAAGGGCTGCGCAGGGTTATCGCAAGACCTTGCGGTGTTAGAAGAACAGAGTTTCAGTGATCTCGCATTTGCATTAGCTTACCATTGCACTGCAGAACTAGGTGGGCCAGGAGCTCCTGTGAGGCACAAACAGTTACTGAATAAGGCCCAGTATAGAGTTTCATGGTGGTTTACAGCCAGGAAGATGTCTGGCTTGCCAGGCTGAGGCATGATGTGGGCACGGAGGTCAGCATTGCTTCCTCCCACAGTCCTACTTTTAGTATATAATGAGTTTGGACTGTAGAGTGGTAAGCTCAACTAGTGCAGGGGCTCAATAACAAAAAAATGTACTGCACAGTCGTGCTTAGTACTTAATATGAATAAAATAAACAAGACACAGAGGTATGCTCACATGCATGTAACTGGGACACACAGGTATGCTCACATGCGTGTAACTGGGAGCTGTAAAAAACAAAAATAAGGCATCTGCCACAAAATATGTAAATAAAAATGCAATAAAAAAATGGGGGAAAAAAGAAACCCACGAGATGTTCACAAAATAAGTCTCCAGACTCCGTGGAGGGGAAAATATCCAATCTTGATCCTGTGGTATACACCAGTTTATTTGCATCTCATCTTTAAATCCGAGATCATCTTAATCCCTGAAAATGGAGAAGGAGGCTTTGGCCTCTAATTTTTTTAGTTTGTCAAGTAATGTGGTAATTAATAATTAAATATTAAGCCTGTGTGTTGTTCTCGATTGCATGTGCATCTCTAATTTTTAATTGCCTTACTGACACTGTCCTCTTCTTGCCTCTTCTCATAATGTGAAAAGTCATCAAATATGGAGGTGGTATGTTTGTAGCTAGCTATGATTCTGAGAACTTGGCAAGCTTTTTCCAGGGGGACCACCTGTCGCTGAAATGATGGATTTATTAAACTGTGCATGTCCTTTTTAGACAACATAATGGTGGGTGGGAGGGCCCAAGACCATTCCATCATGCACCTCTTTTTTTTCTTTGCATTATGGGGCCTAGTTTTTAAAACCTCCATCCTGTCTGACACTACAGTGCCACTCCTAGATGGGCCAATTGTTTTTGTCGCTTAGCTTAGCCATACAGCTACCTCAGTGCATCTCTTTTCTTTGCATGATGTGCTGTTTGGGGCCTAGTTTTTTTAAGTTCCATCCTGTCTGCAACTGCAGTGCCACTCCTAGATGAGCCAGGTGTTTGTGCCACCTACTTGTGTCGCTTAGCTTAGTCATCCGGCAATCTCGGTGCATCTCTTTTTTTTCTTTGCATTATGAGTGTAAATGAATGTTATTGAGGTTAATAATACCGTAGGATCAAAATGACCTCTAAATTCTGTGATTTTAGCTGTTTATGTTTTTTTCCAAAAATTATGAAGATCCAAAATCAAAACGCAAAAGGGTGGTTTTGGCAAAACCAATCCAGATCCAAAACACGAGCGGGAATCTAGATCCAAAACCAAAACACAAAACCCGAAAAGTGTCCACCGCACATCTCTAAAAGACCTTTCCGTGAACAGCGTGTTGTGCAGATGCCTGCACAGATCAGTGTTATGCAGTGTGCAGTCCTTTTGTATGTTAGATTAAAGAACTGGTTAGAAACAGAAAAACAAAATGCTTGGGGTGTACTCTGGAGGGAGGACCCAGTAATGGGGGGGGGGCTGCATCCCAAGGAATCCTTGGTCTGGGCTGAGTAGTTGGTGACAGTTTAATCATACCTCCCAACTGTCCCGATTTTGGCGGGACAGTTCCGTTTTTCACAGTCTGTTCCACCCGCGGGTCGCAGTGTCCCGCGGGTGGGGGGCAGTTGGGAAATCCTCCCCTGTCATTCGCTGCTCTGATCACAGCAGCGGTGAACAGATGCTGTGCGCATGCGCACAGCGTCTATTCCCCGACAGAGAGGGGCAGGAGGCATGACCAGCAGCTCACTGAGTGCTGTCCATGCCCCCATAGTGACAAAAAACGGGGAAGTGGTTTGCCGTGAGACCGCGCCCCCTAACCGATAGGCCATACCCCTTCCCGCAAGCCCACGCCTCCAAATTTGGGCGCGCGTTGCTGTCCCTCCTTCTGTGGAGGTAAAGTTGGGAGGTATGGTTTAATGTTTGGCCAGGAGACCCTGTAAAGAGTGTTCCCCAGCTATGGCATTATCTCCTGCTGGTTGAGCCTGTTGTTTGTTACTGGAAATACAGTATCAGAACTGGTTTATAGAGCCCAGTACTGGTTATACTTTTGGGGGGAAGAGGTACCCCACATATTTTTATCTGTTTAACCAGTTCTTTACATTGTAACACACAGAAGCAGTGCACAGATCAAACTGATCTGTGCAGACTTCTGTAGGACACGCAACTTTACACGACCAAACAAGATTGCATACAACAACGAAAAAAGTTTCAGTGAAATACGGTTCTTAGTATATTCTTATGTTTGTTCTTAAAAAACTCGCACATAACATAGCGATACACATGTTCAATCTCGACCAAACACGGGGGGTAATTCAGACCTGATCGCTGCTGTGTGTTTTTGCAGAACGGGCGATCAGGTCTGTACTGCGCATGCGTATGCGTCGGACGACTGCACCGGCATTGGTGCATAGCGACGGGATGGTGCAAAAAAAGCGATTTCATGGGCGATCGCAAGGTGACTGACAGGAAGAGGCCATTTGTGGGTGGCAACTGACCGTTTTGTAGGAGTGTCCGGGAAAACGCAGGAGGGACCAGGCGTTTGGAGGGAGGGTTTCTGACGTCAGCTCCGGCCCCAATCATCACAGCAGCGGAGTAAGTCCTGGGCTGAGCAGAGACTGCAGAAACTCATGTTTGTGCAGCTCTCCAACAAGTGCGATCGCACACCTGCACACAGCAAATACCCTGCCCCTGTAGGCGGCGACTACCTGATCGCAGGGATCAGGTCTGAATTACCCCCATGATTCTTAGTAAATTTACCCCCTAATCTTTACATTTATTTCTGGACCATTTGTACCCAGAATCACACATTAAGCCACCCACTTTTGTCTCAGGACTAGAAGAGCATGTGTCACCTGTGTAAGCAGAAGCATTAAAGTCACTGGCACTCTGTAATCCCTTTATACTTTTTGTTTTCCCACTGTACCCTTGTAGTCCAGATAGATTTATGCTGTACATTTTACCTAGTGCTTTTGATTGTTTTCCAGGTTATGATACAGTCTGCGTGTTTTCAGTTCTTGGCAGTGACCGGATATTGTATATTACTCCCTGTACTGCAATCTTGAAAATGTGTAAAATGTTGCTCTTAAATAATTAAACATATACATCCATTTAATGGAAAACGGCTGTAGAAAGCAAATAAGGAGAGAGTGATATACTGTAGCAGGGAACAAAGATATAAATGACCATAAACTATAACGTAAACCATATTGCAGTGGTGTCTAATTCCGCTCAGGTATTTTTATTTTTTTATTATTGTTGTTTTTACTAAAAGGCTTTTGTGTGAATATAATAGGTACACCACCGATTTTCCGGCATCTTCGGTTCCAGTGCCATGCCGGATTATCGAGTTTGCCAGATTAATGGTGGAAACGTTTTTTTTTTACTAATTTTGGACCTTCAGAACATTTCTAAGGCAATAAATAGTAAAATATATGCTACAGTAGAATATTAATTAATGAATAAACACAGTAGTGTATGCAAAACTGTTTATAAGCAAAACAGGTATCAGGTACGTTTTGAACAAACATTAACAGTAAGTGAAACAGTCACTACAAGTAAAGTAGTATATACCTCCTGCAACATGACATTAACTCTAACCCTCCCGCAGCCCAACTCCCACTACAACCTACCCTATACTTCCACAGCCCAACTCTAAACCTTCCACAGCCTAACTCCTATTACAACCTACCCTATACCTTCCACAGCCCAACTCTATACCTTCCACAATCCAACTCCTATTACAACCTACCCTATACCTTCCACAGCCCAACTCCTATTACAACCTACCCTATACCTTCCACAGCCCAACTCTAAACCTTCCACAGCCCAACTCCTATTACAACCTACCCTATACCTTCCACAGCCCAACTCTAAACCTCCCACAGCCCAACACCCATTGCAACCTAATCATCAGCTTGCTATTGAAGAAGCTAGAGAACAGGTACTGCTCTTAGGCACATTCTTGCATAGCTTACTAAACATGACATCAAGGCAAGGTTGTTTCATAAGTTTTGACCTTTCCCTGTACAGTTTTTCTTTCATCAAGTGAAAATGCATTAGCTCTTGTTCTGTCACAAAGTTACGTTGTTCTAGTCCTTTGATTAGCTCACTTGGCATCTCAATCAGCTTGTCAATACCAGTGGGGATTTCAATATCATTTTCTTCTTCACTGTCACCATCGTCACTTTCAGTGATTTTTGCAGGATTCAAAACCATATCTATAATTCAGAGTCAGTATGGTGACGCACAACAGGTGTTTCAACGTCAACCTCCATCCACTCTGCCAGATTTTCTTCGTTCAGCCTACTTGATAGGTTGCTGGCAGCAGTTTCTGTAGTAACATAGTAACATAGTATCTAAGGTTGAAAAAAGACAATTGTACATCGAGTTCAACCTATTTGTGGTCTCCTATGCATGATTATTTTGTATAAAATTTTGACTGAAGTTGATGACTGCCGTTACGTTTTACCCCTCTTTTTATAATAACCATAGTGCTTGACTATGCCCCGTAACCCTGGATAACCTTATCCATTAGGAATTTATCTAACCCATTCTTAAAGGTGTTGACTGAGTCGGCCATTACAACTCCCTCAGGCAGGGAATTCCAAACACGTATCGTCCTTACCGTAAAAAGCCTTTACGCCGTATTGTGCGGAATCTCCTCTCCTCTAACCTGAGCGAGTGTCCACGAGTTCTCTGTATTGATCTAACCAAAAACAGGTCCTGCGCAAGATCTGTATATTGTCCCCTTATATATTTGTAAATGTTGATCATGTCCCCTCTTAATCTCCTCTTTTCCAGTGTAAACATGCCTAGTCTTTCAAGCCTTTCCTCGTATTCCAGCGTCTCCATACCCTTAATTAGTTTGGTCGCCCGCCTTTGAACCTTTTCTAGCTCCAGGATATCCTTTTTGTAGTAAGGTGCCCAGAATTGTACACAGTATTCAAGGTGTGGCCTCACAAGTGATTTATATAATGGGAGTATAATACACTCGTCCCTAGCATCAATTCCCCGTTTTATGCATGCTAATATCTTATTAGCCTTCTTTGCTGCAATCCTACTTTGGGTACTACTGCTTAGTTTGCTATCTATGAGGACACCTAAGTCCTTTTCCAGTACAGAAACCCCTAATTTTACCCCATTTAGTAGGTAGGTGTTATTTTTGTTCTTGTTACCACAGTGCATTACCTTACACTTGTCTGTATTGAAGCGCATTCTCCATTTCGCTGCCCAAGCTTCTAATTTAACCAAGTCGTTCTGAAGCGACTCAGCATCCCCCTCCGCATTTATAACTTTACACAATTTGGTATGATCTGCAAAAATTTACACCATGCTCTCTAGACCTTCTGTTAGGTCGTTAATGAAAATATTGAACAATAGCGGTCCTAATACTGAGCCTTGCGGCACACCACTTAGCACTTCAGTCCAATTTGAAAAAAATCCATTAACCACAACTCGCTGCTCCCTATTATCTAACCAGTTTTTGACCCAAGTGCATATTGTGCTTCCTAGCCCTGTTTCTTGTAGCTTGTAGATAAGTCTCATGTGTGGTACAGTGTTGAATGCTTTGGCAAAATCTAAAAAGATTACATCCACCTCTTTACCCTGATCTAGGTTTGCGCTTACTGTTTCATAAAAGCCAAGTAAGTTGGTTTGACAGGATCTGTCCTTCATAAACCCATGTTGATTCCTTTTAATGAACTTATTGACTTCAAGGAACTTCTGAATACTGTCTATTAGAATACCTTCCAATACTTTCCCCACTATAGATGTAAGACTAACTGGTCTATAATTACCTGGTTCAGCTTTACTTCCCTTTTTGAATATAGGCACTACTTCCGCTATACGCCAGTCTTTGGGAACCATACCTGATATTACTGAATCCTTAAAGATCAAAAATAGCGGTTTTGCAAGTTCAGAGTGAAGCTCCATTAGAACCCTTGGGTGAATACCATCGGGACCTGGTGACTTATTAATCTTTAAATGTTTTAATCGGTCACAGACTACTTCCTCGCTTAAATAAGTGCCTATCAGTGGGATATTCTCATTATTGAGATTATGTGATAGTCCCTGAATTGGGTCCTCTCTAGTAAATACTGTTGAAAAAAACTCATTTAATGTGTCCGCTATATCATTATTTCTCTAACGTCCTACTGGATGCTGGGGACTCCGTAAGGACCATGGGGAATAGACGGGCTCCGCAGGAGACAGGGCACTTTAAGAAAGAATTTGGATTCTGGTGTGCTCTGGCTCCTCACTCTATGTCCCTCCTCCAGACCTCAGTTAGAATCTGTGCCCGGACGAGCTGGGTGCTGTTTAGTGAGCTCTCCTGAGCTTGCTATAAGAAAGTATTTTGTTAGGTTTTTTATTTTCAGGGAGATTTGCTGGCAACAGACTCCCTGCATCGTTAGACTGAGGGGAGATAAGCAGCCCTACTCTCTGCAGATAGGTCCTGCTTCTTAGGCTACTGGACACCATTAGCTCCAGAGGGATCGTACACAGGATCTCACCCTTTGTCGTCTGAACCCGGAGCCGCGCCGCCGTCCCCCTCGCAGAGCCGGAAGACAGAAGCCGGGTGAAAGAAGCAAGAAGTCTTCAAAATCGGCGGCAGAAGACTCCAGTCTTCACTGAGGTAGCGCACAGCACTGCAGCTGTGCGCCATTGCTCCTACACTACACCCACATACTCCGGTCACTGTAGGGTGCAGGGCGCAGGGGGGGGGGGGGGCGCCCTGGGCAGCAATTAGGACCTCTTGGCAAAAGTTGGACATATATACAGTTGGGCACTGTATATATGTATGAGCCCCTGCCATAATATTGTACAGAAACGCGGGACAGAAGCCCGCCGCTGAGGGGGCGGGGCTTCTTCCTCAGCACTCACCAGCGCCATTTTCTCTTACATCCTAGAGGATGCTGGGGACTCCGAAAGGACCATGGGGTATAGACGGGCTCCGCAGGAGATAGCGCACCTAAAAAGAACTTTGACTATGGGTGTGCACTGGCTCCTCCCTCTATGCCCCTCCTCCAGACCTCAGTTAGATCTTGTGCCCCGAGGAGAAAGGGTACAATGCAGAGAGCTCTCCAGAGTTTTCTGTTTTAAAGAATTTTGTTAGGTTTTTTATTTTCAGGGAGTCCTGTTGGCAACAGGCTCCCTGCATCGTGGGACTGAGGAGAGAGAAACAGAGCTGGCTTGTCAAGTTGGGCACTGTTTCTAAGGCTACTGGACACCATTAGCTTCAGAGGGAGTCGGAACACAGGTCTCACCTGGGGTTCGTCCCGGAGCCGCGCCGCCGTCCTCCTCACAGATGCCGAAGATAGAAGCCAGGTGAGTATGAGAAGGCAAGAAGACATCAGGTGGCAGAAGACATCAGATCTTCATGAGGTAAGCGCGCAGCGGTAAGCTGCGCGCCATTGCTCCCAGTACACACACACAAGCAGGCACTGAAGGGTGCAGGGCGCAGGGGGGGGCGCCCTGGGCAGCAATATTCCTCATTTTGTGGCAATATAAGCAGGATTAGGCTGTGGCACAGTAAATCCACAAATCCCCCACCATTTTTTATATAAGTTTACTGGGACTGAAGCCCGCCGTCGGGTGGGCGGGGCTTGATCCTCAGCACTAACCAGCACCATTTTCTCCACAGAAACTGCATGAGGAAAAGCTGGCTTCCTGATCTCTCCCCTGCTGAACCTTCACAGGCTGGAAAAAAGAGGAGGGGGGCACTTTGGAGACGCAGTGAGTGGGAATTAAGGCTATATATATAAAAAGCGCTATCTGGTATATATATTCCAGTGTTTTTAAGCGCTGGTGTGTGCTGGCATACTCTCTCTCTGTCTCTCCTAAGGGCCTGGTTGGGGTTTTGTCCCCTTATAGGTTAATCCCTGTGTGTGTGGGGTGTCGGTGCGTATGTGTCCACATGTCTGAGGCGGAAGGCTTCTCCAAGGAGGCGGTGAAGCAAATGAGTGGTGTGTCCCCGTCGGTTGTGCCGACTCCGGATTGGATGGACATGTGGCATATGTTGAATGCAAGTGTGGCATCTTTACATAAAAGGCTTGATAAGGCTGAATTAGGAGGGACATCAGGGGGTCAATCCTCGGATTGGACCGACTCACAGGGCCCGTCGGGGTCTCAAAAGCGTCCCTTAACACAAGACACTACTACCGACACGGATTCTGACTCCAGTGTCGACTACGACGAAGTAAAATTGCACCCGAGGGTGAATAAAACCATTCAGTGTATGATTGTGGCAATAAGGGATGTGTTACATATTGAGGATGAACCCTTGGTCCCCGACACAAGGGTACACATGTTTAAGGAAAAGAAACAGATTATTAATTTTCCAACATCTCATGAATTAAATGATTTCTTTGGAAAAGCTTGGGAGACTCCGGAAAAGAGACCGCAGATCCCCAAAAGAATTTATATGGCATGCCCCTTCCCTAAGCAGGACAGGGAGATTTGGGAATCATCCCCCACTGTGGACAAGGCCCTGACGCGCTTGTCCAAGAAAGTGGCGCTACCGTCTCCTGACACAGCGGCCCTTAAGGACCCTGCAGATCGCAGGCAAGAAACTACCTTAAAGTGTATTTATTCTCATACGGGGGCTGTGCTAAGACCGACAATTGCGTCGGCATGGGTGTGTAGCGCAATTGCAGCTTGGACAGATGAGCTGACAGATCAATTTGATAATATGGATAAGGATACTATATTCTTAACTCTAGCCCATATAAAAGACGCAGTCTTATTTATGAGGGATGCTCAAAGGGACATTGGATTGCTGGCTTCTAAGGCCAATGCCATGTCTATCTCAGCGAGAAGATCCTTATGGACTCGCCAATGGACGGGTGATGCGGATTCCAAAAAAACATATGGAAGTACTACCCTATAAGGGTGATGTATTGTTTGGGGATGGGCTGACGGACCTGGTTTCAACAGCTACAGCAGGTAAATCAAATTTTTTACCATATGTTCCCCAACAGCAAAAGAAAGAAACACCCTATGAGATGCAGTCCTTTCGGTCGCACAAGTCCAAAAGAGGTCGGGGATCCTCTTTCCTCGTCAGAGGTAAGGGCAGAGGCAAAAGAGCACCTGCTTTGGCAGGTGCCCAGGAACAAAAGTCCTCCCCGGCTGCTCCAAAACCCACAGCATGATGCGAGGGCTCCTCTGAGGGAGTCCGCACCGGTGGGGGCACGTCTTCGACTTTTCAGTCAGGCCTGGGTCAGATCAGACCTGAATCCCTGGGTGTTGGAAATAGTTTCCATGGGGTACAAACTGGAATTCAAGGAGGTGCCCCCGCGCCGATTTTTCAAATCGGCCCTACCAGCTTCCACATCGGAAAGGGATGTAGTGTTAGCAGCAATTCAAACGCTGTGTATACAGCAAGTGATAATCAAGGTTCCCCTGCAGCAGCAGGGAAGAGGTTACTACTCAACCCTATTTGTGGTCCCGAAACCGGGCGGTTCGGTCAGACCTATTTTGAATCTGAAATCCCTAAACCTGTACATAAAAAGATTCAAATTCAAAATGGAATCACTCAGAGCGATAATAGCCAACATGGAGGAGGGGGAGTTTATGGTGTCTCTGGACATAAAGGATGCGTACCTTCATGTCCCCATATATGCCCCCCATCAGGAATACCTGAGATTCGCTGTACAGGATTGTCATTACCAATTTCAGACATTGCCGTTTGGACTTTCCACGGCCCCGAGGATTTTCACCAAGATAATGGCGGAAATGATGGTGGTCCTGCGCAAGCATGGAGTCACAATTATCCCATACTTGGATGATCTCCTGATAAAAGTGAGATCAAGGGAGAAATTGCTGAGCAGTGTGGCACTCTCTCTGAGAGTGCTCCAGCAACATGGTTGGATTCTAAATCTACCGAAGTCACAGTTGATTCCGACAACTCGACTACCGTTCCTAGGTATGATACTGGATACGGAACAAATGAAGGTCTTCCTCCCAATAGAGAGAGCCCAGGACATCCAGAACATGATCAGAGACCTGCTAAAACCGAAAAGGGTGTCAGTTCACCAATGCACTCGAGTTCTGGGAAAAATGGTGGCGGCCTACGATGCCATTCCCTTCGGAAGGTTCCATGCAAGGACTTTTCAATGGGACCTTCTGGACAAGTGGTCCGGGTCCCATCTGCACTTACATCGGAAAATAACTCTGTCCCCGGGGGCCAGAGTGTCTCTCCTGTGGTGGTTGCAAAGTGCTCACCTGCTGGAGGGTCGCCGGTTCGGAATTCAGAACTGGATCCTGGTTACCACGGACGCGAGCCTCCGAGGATGGGGAGCGGTCACACAGGGAAAAAATTTTCAGGGACTTTGGTCAGACCAGGAGTCCTGTCTACACATCAATGTGTTGGAACTCAGGGCCGTTTACAACGGCCTTCGACAAGCGTTCTTCGAAACCTACCGGTTCTGATACAATCAGACAATGTCACAGCAGTGGCTCATGTGAACTGCCAAGGCGGGACAAGAAGCAGAGTCGCGATGGCGGAAGCCACCAGGATTCTTCACTGGGCGGAAAATCATGTAAGCGCTCTGTCGGCTGTCTTCATTCCGGGAGTGGACAACTGGGAAGCAGACTTCCTCAGCAGACACGATCTCCATCCAGGAGAGTGGGGACTTCATCAAGAAGTCTTTACAGATATAACACATCTTTGGGGAACTCCTCAAATAGACATGATGGCGGCACGCCTCAACAAAAAGCTTCGGAGGTATTGTGCCAGGTCTCGGGACCCTCAGGCAGTGGCAGTAGACGCTCTGATAACACCGTGGGTGTTCAAATCGGTCTACGTGTTTCCTCCTCTTCCTCTCATCACAAAAGTGTTGAGGATCATAAGGCAAAGAAGAGTACAGACGATACTCGTTGTCCCAGACTGGCCTCGAAGGGCCTGGTACTCAGATCTACAAGAGATGCTCACAGGAGATCCCTGGCCTCTTCCTCTGAGGGAAGACCTGTTGCAACAGGGGCCCTGTGTATTTCAGGACTTACCACGGTTACGTTTGACGGCATGGCGGTTGAACACCGAATCCTAGCGAAAAAGGGGATTCCGGAAGAGGTCATCCCTACTTTAATAAAGGCTAGGAAGGAGGTGACGGTTAAGCATTATCACCGTATCTGGCGAAAGTATGTGTCTTGGTGTGAGACCAAGAATGCACCTACGGAAGATTTTCATCTGGGTCGTTTTCTCCACTTCCTATAGACAGGAGTGGATATGGGACTGAAATTAGGCTCTGTTAAGGTTCAGATTTCGGCCCTCTCGATTTTCTTTCAGAAGGAATTGGCTTCTCTTCCAGAAGTCCAGACGTTTGTAAAGGGAGTGCTACACATCCAGCCTCCTTTTGTGCCTCCAGTGGCACCATGGGACCTCAACATGGTGTTGCAGTTCCTAAAATCACACTGGTTTGAACCACTTAACAAGGTTGAGTTGAAATTTCTTACTTGGAAGGTGGTCATGTTGTTGGCCTTGGCATCAGCAAGGCGAGTATCAGAATTGGCGGCTTTGTCACACAAAAGCCCCTACTTGATTTTTCATGTGGATCGAGCTGAATTGAGGACACGTCCGCAATTTTTGCCTAAGGTGGTTTCTTCATTCCATGTGAATCAACCTATTGTGGTGCCTGTGGCTACAAGTGACCTGGAGGATTCCAGATCCCTGGACGTAGTCAGGGCCTTAAAGATTTATGTAGCCAGGACGGCTAGAATTAGGAAAACAGAGGCTCTGTTTGTCCTGTATGCGGCCCAGAGGCGGAACTACCGGCAGTGCAGGCAGTGCACTGCACTGGGGCCCGCCTCTGTCCAGGGGCCCAAGCATGTAATGAGTCAAACTGACTCATTACATGCCGCTGTGCGCTGCAGGCAACCGCTGCCCGCAGCGCACAGCCGCCCTGAGAGGAGAGGAGAGGAGCAGTGGGCCAGCGGCACGGACGGGGGAAGGAGGAGGGAGCCGGGGGAGGGAGCCGCAGCAGCGCTTTGTTACTGGTGGAGGCGCTGCTGCTGCTGCCCCTCTGCTTCCCTATAGGCTGTCTTCCGAGAACAGCCTATAGGGAAGCAGAGGAGCAGCAGCAGCAGCGCCTCCACCAGTAACAAAGCGCTGCTGCGGCTCCCTCCACCACCTCCCTCCTCCTTCTTCTCTACAGCCCGGGAATCGTCAGACGCTGCACCGAGGAGCCTGAGCCGGCGGAGAGGGTAAGTATAATTCTTCTTTCTTTCTTTTTCTCTTTTTCTTTCTTTCTTTTTTTTACTTTCTTTCTTTCTTGGGCCTGCCTGCCGCAATGTATAAAAAGGGGGGAATGCCTGCCGCAATGTATAAAAAGGGGGGAATGCCTGCCGCTATGTGTAAAAAGGGGGGAATGCCTGCCGCTATGTGTAAAAAGGGGGGAATGCCTGCCGCAATGTATAAAAAGGGGGGAATGCCTGCCGCAATGTATACAAAGGGGGGAATGCCTGCCGCAATGTATAAAAAGGGGGGAATGCCTGCCGCTATGTGTAAAAAGGGGACGCTGTCTTCCGCTATGTGTAACAAGGGCACGCGGTCTGCCGTTATGTGTAAAAAGTGTACGCTGTCTGCCGTTATGTGTAACAAGGGCACGCTGTCTGCCGTTATGTGTAAAAAGCGTACGCTGTCTGCCGCTATGTGTAACAAGGGCACGCGGTCTGCCGTTATGTGTAAAAGGGCACGCTCTCTGCCGTTATGTGTAAAAAGGGGGACGCTCTCTGCCGTTATGTGTAAAAAGGGCACGCTGTCTGCCGTTATGTGTAAAAAGTGCACGCTGTCTGCTGTAATGTGTAAAAATAGGAATCTGTCCGCTGTAAGGTGTAAAAGGGTCTCTACCTGGTGTAGTGGTGCTACTGTGCGACGTAATTTGAATAATGGAGACTACTGTGTACCGTTTTATGAAATGGTATTATTTTGTGGCCACACCCCTTCCTCACGAAGCCACGCCACTATGTATTTTTGCGCGCGCCTACGGCGCGCACTGCCCCTGTTTTACATGCAGGGGTGGGGCTCCGATGCCGTTTCTTGCACACAGTGCTAAAATGTCTAGTTACGGCACTGTTGCTAGGTATCCATTTCTCTGGCCCTGAGCAGGTCCCCCTCACCAGATCCTCTCCAGGGGAGAGGGGGTGGACTTGGATGGGATGTGTGTGTGTGGGGATATGTTGGGGGGGGGGGGGGCCCAAAGCATTTTCTCGCACCTGGGCCCACCGCTCGCTTGTTCCGCCACTGATGCGGCCAATAAGATTGGCGCACCTGCTTCGAAGCAGACTATTGCTCGCTGGATCTGTAATACGATTCAGCAGGCTCACTCTACGGCTGGATTGCCGGTACCAAATTCAGTTAAGGCCCATTCCACTAGGAAGGTGGGCTCTTCTTGGGCGGCTGCCCGAGGCGTCTCGGCATTACAACTTTGCCGAGCGGCGACTTGGTCGAGGTCAAACACTTTTGCTAAATTCTACAAGTTTGATACCCTGGCTGATGAGGACCTAGCGTTTGCTCAGTCGGTGCTGCAGAGTCATACGCACTCTCCCGCCCGATTGGATGCTTTGGTATAAACCCCATGGTCCTTACGGAGTCCCCAGCATCCTCTAGGACGTAAGAGAAAATAAGATTTTAAACCTACCGGTAAATCTATTTCTCCTAGTCCGTAGAGGATGCTGGGCGCCCGTCCCAGTGCGGAAACTCTGCAAGACTTGTATATAGTTGTTACTTACATAAGGGTTATGTTACAGTTGACATCGGTCTTGGGGGGTCATTCCGAGTTGTTCGCTCGTTATTTTTTTGTCGCAACGAAGCGATTAGTCGCTAATGCGCATGCGCAATGTCCGCAGTGCGACTGCGCCAAGTAAATTTGCTATGCAGTTAGGTATTTTACTCACGGCATTACGAGGTTTTTTCTTCGTTCTGGTGATCTGAGTGTGATTGACAGGAAGTGGGTGTTTCTGGGCGGAAACTGGCTGTTTTATGGGAGTGTGTGAAAAAACGCTACCGTTTCTGGGAAAAACGCGGGAGTGGCTGGAGAAACGGAGGAGTGTCTGGGCGAACGCTGGGTGTGTTTGTGACGTCAAACCAGGAACGACAAGCACTGAACTGATCGCAGATGCCGAGTAAGTCTGAAGCTACTCAGAAACTGCTAAGAAGTGTCTATTCGCAATTCTGCTAATCTTTCGTTTGCAATTTTGATAAGCTAAGATTCACTCCCAGTAGGCGGCGGCTTAGCGTGTGCAAAGCTGCTAAAAGCAGCTTGCGAGCTAACAACTCGGAATGACCCCCTTGGGCCGTTACTGTTGTTGTTCATACGGTTAAATGGTTATGTATGATCCAGGTTACATGGTATGATTGGTGTGGGCTGGTATGAATCTTGCCCTTGGATTTCTAAATCCTGCCTTGTATTGTCCATCTCCTCTGGGCACAGTTCTCTAACTGAGGTCTGGAGGAGGGGCATAGAGGGAGGAGCCAGTGCACACCCATAGTCAAAGTTCTTTTTAGGTGCCCTATCTCCTGCGGAGCCCGTCTATACCTTATGGTCCTTACGGAGTCCCCAGCATCCTCTACGGACTAGGAGAAATAGATTTACCGGTAGGTTTAAAATCTTATTTTTTCTCCACAGCTCCACTGAGAGGAAGCTCCCCAGGCTCTCCTCTGCAGATTCACGGTAGAAGAGGGTAAAAAGAGAGGGGGGGCACATAAATTAGGCGCAAAAACATAATATACAGCAGCTACTGGGTCAACACTAAGTTACTGTGTGATTCCTGGGACATATAGCGCTGGGGTGTGTGCTGGCATACTCTCTCTCTGTCTCTCCAAAGGGCCTTGTGGGGGAACTGTCTTCAAAAAAGAGCATCCCCTGTGTGTGTGCTGTGTCGGTACGCTTGTGTCTACATGTTTGACGAGGAAGGCTATGTGGAAGCAGAGCGGGAGCAAATGAATGTGGTGTCTCCGCCGACGGCGCCGACACCTGATTGGATGGATATTTGGAAGGTTTTAAATGATAATGTTAATTCCTTGCATAAAAGGTTGGATTAAGCTGAAACCTTAGGACAGTCGGGGTCTCAGCCCATGCCTGATCCTATGTCGCAGAGGCCGTCAGGGTCTCAGAAGCGCCCACTATCCCAAATTGTTGACACAGATACCGACATGGATTCTGACTCCAGTGTCGATTACGATGATGCAAAGTTACAGCCTAAATTGGCTAAAGCCATCCGTTATATGATTATAGCAATGAAGGATGTGTTGCACATCACAGAGGAAACCCCAGTCCCTGACAAGAGGGTTCATATGTATGGGGAAAAAAGGCAGGTGGTGACCTTTCCCCCTTCACATGAGCTAAATGAGTTATGTGAAAAGGCTTGGGAATCTCCAGATAAAAAACTGCAGATTTCCAAACGAATGCTTATGGCGTATCCTTTCCCGCCAACGGACAGGTTACGCTGGGAATCCTCCCCTAGGGTGGACAAAGCTCTAACACGCTTATCCAAGAGGGTAGCCCTGCCATCACAGGATACGGCCACCCTAAAAGATGCTGCGGATAGAAAGCAAGAGGGTACCCTGAAGTCCATTTATACACATTCAGGTACCTTACTAAGGCCGGCAATTGCGTCGGCCTGGGTGTGTACTGTGTAGTGCTGTAGCAACATGGACGGATACCTTATCTGAGGAACTTAATACCTTAGACAAGGATACTATATTAATGACCCTGGGGCATATAAAAGACGCTGTCCTATATATGAGAGATGCTCAAAGAGACATTAGCCTACTGGGTTCTAGAATAAATGCAATGTCGATTTCTGCCAGAAGGGTCCTGTGGACTTGGCAATGGACAGGCGATGCCGACTCAAAAAGGCACATGGAGGTTTTACCTTACAAGGGTGAGGAATTGTTTGGGGAGGGTCTCTCGGACCTGGTCTCCACAGCTACTGCTGGAAAGTCAAATTTTTTGCCATATGTTCCCTAACAACCTAAGAAAGCACCGTATTACCAAATGCAGTCCTTTCGATCACAAAAAGGCAAGAAAGTCTGAGGTGCGTCCTTTCTTGCCAGAGGCAGGGGCAGAGGAAGGAAGCTGCACAACACAGCTAGTTCCCAGGAACAGAAGTCCTCCCCGGCTTCCACTAAATCCACCGCATGATGCTGGGGCTCCACAGGCGGAGCTAGGCCCGGTGGGGGCGCGTCTCCGAAATTTCAGCCACAAGTGGGTTCACTCCCAGGATGATCCCAGGGTGATAGAGATTGTGTCTCAGGGATACAAGCTGGAATTCGAAGAGATGCCCCCTCACCGATACCTCAAATCGGCCCTGCCAGCTTCCCCCTTAGAGAGGGAAATAGTGTTAGCTGCAATTCACAAATTGTATCTTCAACAGGTGGTGGTCAAGGTTCCCCTCCTTCAACAAGGAAAGGGTTATTATTCGACCATGTTTGTGGTACCGAAGCCGGACGGTTCGGTCAGACCCATATTGAATTTATAATCCCTGAACCTATACCTGAAAAGGTTCAAGTTCAAGATGGAATCGCTCAGAGCGGTCATCGCAAGCCTGGAAGGGGGGGATTTTATGGTGTCTCTGGACATAAAGGATGCATACCTTCATGTCCCCATTTATCCACCTCATCAGGCGTACCTCAGATTTTTTGGTACAGGATTGTCATTACCAATTCCAAACGTTGCCGTTTGGTCTCTCCACGGCACCGAGAATATTTACCAAGGTAATGGCGGAAATGCTGGTGCTCCTGCGAAAGCAAGGGGTCACAATTATCCCATACTTGGACGATCTCCTCATAAAGGCGAGGTCCAGAGAGCAGTTGCTGATCAGCGTAGCACGCTCTCGGAAAGTGTTTCAACAGCACGGCTGGATTCTAAATATTCCAAAGTCGCAGTTGATTCCTACGACTCGTCTGCCCTTCCTGGGCATGATTCTGAACACAGACCAGAAGAGGGTTTATCTCCCGATGGAGAAGGCTCAGGAGCTCATGACACTGGTCAGAGACCTATTAAAACCAAAACAGGTGTTGGTGCATCACTGCACGCGAGTCCTGGGAAAGATGGTGGCATCATACAGGCCATTCCCTTCGGCAGGTTCCATGCGAGGACCTTTCAGTGGCATCTGTTGGACAAGTGGTCCGGATCACATCTTCAGATGCATCGGCTGATCACCCTATCCCCCAGGGCCAGGGTGTCTCTCCTGTGGTGGCTGCAGAGTGCTCACCTTCTCGAGGGCCGCAGATTCGGCATTCAGGACTGGGTCCTGGTGACCACGGATGCAAGCCTCCGAGGGTGGGGGGCAGTCACACAGGGAAGAAATTTCCAAGGTCTGTGGTCAAGTCAGGAGACTTGCCTTCACATCAATATCCTGGAACTAAGGGCCATATACAACGCCCTACGTCAAGCGGAGACCCTGCTTCGTGACCAATCGGTTCTGATTCAGTCAGACAACATCACCGCAGTGGCTCATGTAAACCGCCAAGGCGGCACAAGGAGCAGGGTGGCGATGGCGGAAGCCACCAGAATTCTTCGCTGAGCGGAGAATCACGTAAGTGCACTGTCAGCAGTGTTCATTCCGGGAGTGGACAACTGGGAAGCAGACTTCCTCAGCAGGCATGACCTCCACCCGGGAGAGTGGGGACTTCATCAAGAAGTCTTCATGCAGATTGTAAGTCGGTGGGAACTGCCACAGGTGGACATGATGGCATCCTGCCTCAACAAAAAGCTACAGAGGTATTGCGCCAGGTCAAGAGACCCTAAGGCGATAGCTGTAGACGCACTAGTGACACCGTGGGTGTTCCAGTCGGTTTATGTATTTCCTCCTCTTCCTCTCATACCAAAGGTGCTGAGAATAATAAGAAAAAGAGGAGTGAGAACAATACTCATTGTTCCGGATTGGCCAAGAAGGACTTGGTATCCAGATCTGCAAGAAATGCTCACAGAGGACCCATGGCCTCTGCCTCTAAGACAGGACTTGTTGCAACAGGGGCCCTGTCTGTTCCAAGACTTACCACGGCTGCGTTTGACGGCATGGCGGTTGAACGCCGGATCCTAGCAGAAAAACGCATTCTGGATGAGGTTATTCCTACGCTGATAAAGGCTAGGAAGGACGTGACGGCTAAACATTATCACCGTATATGGCGAAAATATGTTGCTTGGTGTGAGGCCAGGAATGCCCCCACGGAGGAATTCCAGCTGGGTCGTTTCCTTCACTTCCTACAGTCGGGAGTGACTTTGGGCCTAAAATTGGGTTCCATTAAGGTCCAGATTTCGGCCCTGTCTATTTTCTTTCAAAAAGAACTGGCTTCTCTGCCTGAAGTTCAGACGTTTGTAAAGGGAGTGCTGCATATTCAGCCCCCTTTTGTGCCTCCAGTGGCACCTTGGGATCTTAACGTGGTGTTGAGTTTCCTGAAGTCACACTGGTTTGAGCCACTTAAAACTGTGGAGTTAAAATATCTCACGTGGAAGGTGGTCATGCTATTAGCCTTGGCTTGGGCTAGGCGTGTGTCAGAATTAGCGGCTTTGTCACATAAAAGCCCCTATCTGGTTTTCCATATGGACTGGGCAGAATTGCGGACCCGTCCACAATTTCTGCTAAAAGTGGTGTCATCTTTTCATATGAACCAACCTATTGTGGTGCCTGTGGCTACTCGTGACTTGGAGGATTCCGAGTTACTAGATGTGGTCAGGGCTTTGAAGGTTTATGTAGCCAGAACGGCTAGAGTCAGGAAAACTGAGTCGCTGTTTATCCTGTATGCATCCAAAAAGCTGGGTGCTCCTGCTTCAAAGCAAACTATTGCTCGCTGGATCTGTAACACGATTCAGCAGGCTCATTCTGTGGCTGGATTGCCGCTGCCAAAATCAGTAAAAGCCCACTCCACAAGGAAGGTGGGCTCTTCTTGGGCGGCTGCCTGAGGGGTCTCGGCATTACAGCTTTGCCGAGCAGCTACTTGGTCAGGTTCGAACACTTTTGCAAAGTTCTACAAGTTTGATACCCTGGCTGAGGAGGACCTTGTTTTTGCTCATTCGGTGCTGCAGAGTCATCCGCACTCTCCCGCCCGTTTGGGAGCTTTGGTATAATCCCCATGGTCCTTACGGAGTCCCCAGCATCCACTAGGATGTTAGAGAAAATAAGATTTTACTTACCGGTAAATCTATTTCTCGTAGTCCGTAGTGGATGCTCGGCGCCCGTCCCAAGTGTGGACTTCTTCTGCAGTACTTGTATATAGTTATTGCTTAAATAAGGGTTCTGTTATAGTTGCATCAGGGTTGATCTGATGCTCTGTTGTTGTTCATACTGTTAACTGGGTAAGTTTATCACAAGTTATACGGTGTGATTGGTGTGACTGGTATGAGTCTTGCCCTGGATTCCAAAATCCTTTCCTTGTACTGTCAGCACTTCCAGGCACAGTTTCTCTAACTGAGGTCTGGAGGAGGGACATAGAGGGAGGAGCCAGAGCACACCAGAATCCAAATTCTTTCTTAAAGTGCCCTGTCTCCTGCGGAGCCCGTCTATTCCCCATGGTCCTTACGGAGTCCCCAGCATCCACTACGGACTATGAGAAATAGATCTACAGGTAAGTAAAATCTATTTATTTTTGCTTAAGACTCCCAACTTGTCTTTTAAAGGGCCTATACTCTCCTTCTTTAGTCTTTTGCATTAAAGTATTTAAAGAATTTTTTGGGATTCACTTTGCTTTCCTTTGCTACTAGTTTTTCAGTTTCTACTTTAGCCGCCCTTATTTCCTTTTTGCATATTTTGTTACATTCCTTATAGTGCTGAAATGACTCTGCTTCCCCGTCAGATTTGTATTTTTTAAATGCTCGCCTTTTCTTGCTCATAAGTTCCTTTTATCTTTTTGTTAAGCCACATCGGTTTATGATTTTTATTCCTTTTTTCCTTTTTTTGCTGCTCGTACATGTTTTTGCATATTCAAGTAACTCAAGAACACATTCTTTATCATTTGCTACATAAAATCCTTTAAAGGCAAAACCGGTATCTTCATCAGGCGCACAATAAGACTCTCCTTTAGTCTCCAATCCTTTAAACGTTCTCTGAAAACTCATCTCTTCAGACAAGCCTACCAAATTTCAGACCCACACACATAACCTTAACAGCTTCCCTATCAAGTTACATCACCTCTGTACAGTCCACATAAACTCACATTTTGTCTTCCAACATTGCTGGGTGATCATATCATATACAACCCATTAAGAACCTAGCAACCTGGGGAACCATTATGTAACAGGTAGCATCTATCCTTGTGTATCAATGCCTATTTCCCTATAGATTGTAAGCTTGCGAGCAGGGCCTTCCTACCTCTGTCTGTCTGTCTGTCTGTCTGTCTTTGCCCAGTTTTGTTCTATAATTGTTGTTCTAATTGTAAAGCGCAACGGAATATGCTGCGCTATATAAGAAACTGCTAATAAAGAAATAAATAAATACATTTTCAAACACCGTGGCAGGCCACAACTTATGCCACTCATTCTTTAGTGTTAACAAATTTACATTCTCCCAGGCACTAGCAACAAACCAAAGTACATCTTTCATGTTAAAGTCTTTGATAAATGACTCAATAGGCTTGCCTGAATTCACCACATCTAGAATGCATTTCATGAAAAGTGTACGATACTTAGCCTACATAGAGCGCAATATTCCTTGATCTTGTGGTTGGATAAGAGATGTACAGTTTGGTGGTAAGTATGCTGTAAACGCGTTATTCTTGCACAGCAGTTCAGCTCTAGGGTGAGCTGAACAGTTGTCCAGAATAAGAAGGATTTTGCAGTCCTCTCTTAGGCCCACAAAAGTGCAGTGTGCTCTGGCTTCTGCCACAAAATACTTTTCAAACCACTATAGCATTAACTCTGTGGTAATCCATCCATTTTTATTTGCACGATAAATTACAGGATTCACTTTAACACCTTTGAAAGCCCTAGGGCATTTACTTTTTCCGATCACTAGTGGCTTACTGTACATCGGTGAGTTCCGGCAACATTGGAGCAACGTAGGACAGTAACTCTGTTCTTAGATTGTTTAAACCCTGTGGGCTTCTTCATCCTCCATTGATAAAGTTTTCCTAGGGGTACATCGCCAATACAGTGCAGTTTCATCGGCATTATAAACTTGCTGGGGGGTGAGGTTTTCGTCAGCCACAAGCTTTGCGATCTCATCCACATACTCATCAGCTGCTTCATGGTTTGCAGACCGTTTTTCACCACACACTTTACGCATCGAAATTCCATGACGTGTCTTAAACATATGCAGCTATCCTTCACTGTAATCACACTCATAGTTAAGTTTTAGTGCTTTATGATACAACTTAGCTTGTTCCTGTACCATGATGCCTGACAAGCCTACAACATCACTCCGACGTTGTCGAAACCATTCCAACAATACTTGATCAAGCTCAGTGCTTTTACCAGATTTCATAGTTTTCCTAATGCTCATTTGCTTCTTAGATCCACCTTCTGCAAAGAACTGTAATATTTTCTCCCTGTGTTTTTTTATGTCATACACTGCTGAGGAACCAAGACCATATGTATCATTCACACAGCTTCTTCACTGAAACAATGCGGTCGAGTTTTCATAATATCTTAACTTTTGCCTGCACCGATATAGACTTGTGTTTACGCTTTATACCTGTACCACCACTGTTCTTGGAAGGCATCAGGGGCGGAACTGTGGGAGGCAGTGGAGTCGGCTGCCGCCGGGCTCCTGACCGGCAGGGGGCACATTTCCTCCACTGTCTCCCGCTGCCTGATCGCCGCTGCTCAGCGGCGGAACTTGCGGGGCCCACAGCCGGCAGCAGTGTAATGAGTCACACTGACTCATTACACGCTGCGCTGCAGGCCTTAACACAGGAGGAAGCCGCCGGACGTGAGCGCACAGCGCTAGCAAGTGAGAAGGGTGAGCTCATCACCAGTTCATCTCGGCACCGCGCTGCTGCAGCTTCCTCCAGACTCCTGGTCTCTGCCACCGCTGCATGCTGGGAGAAGGGGGAGGGAGGAGGGACAGTCACGGCAGCAGTGTGTGTGGAGAGTGAGGACTGGGAGACATCAGCTCAGCCACAGTGAGGAGCCTTACAGGAGCCAGGGGGTGCAAAGTATGTTGTACACACATGCAAATGCTGGCTGTGTGTGTATGTATTTAGCTATGTGTGTTTTGCTATGGGTGTATGTGTTTTGCTAGGGATGTATGTGTGTGGTTTTGCTATGGGGGTGTGTATGTATTTTGCTATTGGTGTATGTATACTGTATTTTTTTCTATGGGTGTGTGTTTGTGTATGTATATGTGTGTTTTGCTATGTGTGTTTAGTAGTGTGTGTGTGTGTGTTTGTATGTTTTTGCTATGGATGTGTGTGTGTATATGTATTTTGCTGTGTGTGTGTTTACTATGTGTGTGTATATACAGTATACTGTATATCCATATCTACAGATGTAGCCACACTCATGACTAGTGTTCCCATGTCTATGAAATGTGTATGCACTATAGAGAGAACGTCGGCTGCAACTTAGCGCAGCACAGCGTTCACTGAAGCTTGTCGCAATGCGTACGCCCCATACCAACGCATCACGGCAAAAATGAGGCTGGCTACATCTGTTTCTATCTAGCTCACATACCTCGTAGTTAATGTTGGTGTGCACATCAGTTAGACACTGGCGTAACATGTATAAGGCTCTCAACTGTGTGACGTAACGTGTATAAGGATCTCTACTGTGTGGCGTAACATGTATAAGGCTCTCTGCTGTGTGACGTAACGTGTATATGGATCTCTGCTGTGTGACATAACGTGTATAAGGATCTCTACTGTGTGGCGTAACATGTATAAGGCTCTCAACTGTGTGACGTAACGTATATAAGGATCTCTACTGTGTGGCGTAACGTGTATAAGGATCTCTGCTGTGTGGCGTAACGTGTATAAGGATCTCTGCTGTGTGATGTACCATGTATAAGGCTCTCAACTGTGTGACGTAACGTGTATAAGGATCTCTACTATGTGACGTAACCTGTATAAGGATCTCTACTGTGTGGCGTAACGTGTATAAGGATCTCTGCTGTGTGATGTACCATGTATAAGGATCTCTACTGTGTGATGTACCATGTATAAGGATCTCTACTGTGTGGCGTAACGTGTATAAGGATCTCTACTGTGTGGCGTAACGTGTATAAGGATCTCTGCTGTGTGATGTACCATGTATAAGGATCTCTACTGTGTGGCGCAACGTGACTTTAGAGTACTATTGTATGGTGACACCCTTCTCAGTGAGACAAAACTAAATTTTCTGGGTGATGTGCGTCACCTATTTATAATATGGGAGGGGGGCCCAATGCATATTGTTGCACCTGGGCCCACCATTCTCTAGTTCCGCCACTGCCGTTGCTAAAAATTTTTTTAATGATTCTTACAGACGGAGGAGCTGTGTCAGTGGGAAGTTGCCTCCTGTATATACAGAGAGCTGGCTGCAGCTAGGGGAGCTCCAGAACGCGGCTCCTCCCGGGCCCTTCCAGTTAAGCAAGCCAGCCGAGGGAAGTTCTCTGCTCCTCCGTCAGGCTGATGATAGCCAAAGGTAGGCACTGGCAGCACTTGCCTCAAGCTTTAATAAATGTTGGAAGCACTGTGTTTTGTGTTTGCATGTTTTTAAGTGAGGTGTGTGTGTGTGTGTGTGTGTGTGTGTGTGTGTGTGTGTTTAAAGAAAGTTGTGTGTTCAAGTAAAAGAGGCATGTGTGTGTGTGTGTGTGTGTGTGTGTGTGTGTGTGTGTGTAAGTGAGAGGTGTATGTGTGTGTGTGTAAGTGAGAGGCATGTGTGTGTTTAAGTGAAAGTGGTGTGTGTGTTTTTAAGTGAAGGAGGTGTGTATGTGTTAGTGAAAGAGCCATGTGTAAGTGAGAGGCATGTGTGTGTTTTTAAGTGAAAGGCATGTGTGTGTTTAAGTGAAAGCGGCGTGTGTGTGTTTAAGTGAATGAGGTGTTTGTGTGTTTTTTTATATATATATCGGCACACCGCTGCGCCAAAGCATCTCCATGGAGACCTGGCGGGTGAGGGAGCACTGTAGGTGTACTATAAAGGTATGCTGGTGTCTGTTTTATTGTAATGACTGACTTGGAGTGCGTCCACTTTCTATGTGTATCTATATTACTATTGGGAAAGGTACCTGAGCACGCTGCTACTGTTCACCCTGAGTGCCGGATAGTTACATATGGTATGTGTGTGTATATGTAGGGGGGCACCAACATTTATCATGCCTCCGGGCGACTGGGACGAACTTACGCCACTGGAAGGCATAGCAGCACTACTGTCACTTGAACTGTCTACGGACGCCATAACAGCCCCGCCGATGCTTGCTGTGTCACCTGCAGTGCCCTCAGAACAGTGGCGGATCCAGGGGGGGGGTACTCGGGCCCCCCTGTCATTTGTAGCCCCATCCGTCCCCCCCTCGCTTGTGTCACTGAGACACGCTGCCGCTCAGTCCGGCGGCAGCGTGTCTCTGCTGTCAGGAGGAGAGTGCGGCTATCTGGCGGCGTGTTGCGGACTTCAAACCAGCCGCCGGTTCGTGAGCCAATCAGAGCTCGCGGACCGGCAGCCAATCAGGAGCCGCCGGTCTGCGAGCTCTGATTGGCTCACGAACTGGCGGCTAGTTTGAAGTCCTACATGCCGCCAGACATAGCCGCGCTCTCCTCCTGACACCCTCAGAGCCAGCCAGGCAGAGAAGCAGCAGCAGCAGCGGTAAGCAGCTGCAGAACTGCTGTGGGGGCATTTGTATACCTGCTGTGGGGGCATTTGTATACCTGGCACTGTGAGGGCAATTGTATACCTGGCACTGTGGGGGCAATTGTTTACCTGGCACTGTGAGGGCAATTGTTTACCTGGCACTGAGGGGGCATTTGTATACCTGACACTGTGGGGACATTTTTGGATCTGGCACTATAGGGGCATTTTTGGATCTGGCACTGTGGGGGCATTTTTGGATCTGGCACTGTGGGGGCATTTGTGGATCTGGCACTGTGGGGGCAATTGTGGATCTGGCACTGTGGGGGCAATTGTGGATCTGGCACTGTGGGGGCAATTGTGGATCTGGCACTGTGGGGGCAATTGTGGATTTGGCACTGCACTATTGGGGGCATATGTCTGTCTATCACGTCTCATTTTAATTGGCCACACTCACTATATGACTGCGGGCATTACTACAGGCAACATTACTACTGGGGGCAATAGGGGCATTGGATAAGGGGCACCACTACTATGGGGTCTATATAAGGGGCACTACCAGTACAGTGGACATTGCATAATGAGCGCTACAACTGTGGGCATTGTATAAGAAGCACCACCTCACATGCACCGAAGCCGCACGCAAATGTACTTCCCCTTCCATGGTGCCCCCCCTATCATTTTCTTCTGGATCCGCCCCTGCCTCAGAAGCTGTACTCACTGACACTTGTGTGCACTCTGTGTTTCGCCCATGTGCGGTACTTGCTGTGACCTTGAACGCCATAACAGCCCCACTGATGCTTGCTGTGTCACCTGCAGTGCCCTCAGAAGCTGTACTCACGGACACTTGCTCTTGCTGTGTGTTCCACCCATGTGCGGTACTTGCTGTGGCCTTGGACGCCATAACAGCCCCACTGATGCTTGCTGTGTCACCTGCAGTGCCCTCAGAAGCTGTACTCACTGACACTTGTGTGCACTCTGTGTTTCGCCCATGTGCGGTACTTGCTGTGACCTTGAACGCCATAACAGCCCCACTGATGCTTGCTGTGTCACCTGCAGTGCCCTCAGAAGCTGTACTCACTGACACTTGTGTGCACTCTGTGTTTCGTCTATGTGCGGTACTTGCTGTGACCTTGAACGCCATAACAGCCCCACTGATGCTTGCTGTGTCACCTGCAGTGCCCTCAGAAGCTGTACTCACTGACACTTGTGCGCGCTCTGTGTTTCACCCATGTGCGGTACTTGCTGTGACCTTGAACGCCATAACAGCCCCACTGATGCTTGCTGTGTCACCTGCAGTGCCCTCAGAAGCTGTACTCACGGACACTTGCTCTTGCTGTGTGTTCCACCCATGTGCGGTACTTGCTGTGGCCTTGGACGCCATAACAGCCCCACTGATGCTTGCTGTGTCACCTGCAGTGCCCTCAGAAGCTGTACTCACTGGCACTTGTGTGCACTCTGTGTTTCGCCCATGTGCGGTACTTGCTGTGACCTTGAACGCCATAACAGCCCCACCAATGCTTGCTGTGTCACCTGCAGTGCCCTCAGAAGCTGTACTCACTGACACTTGTGCGCGCTCTGTGTTTCACCCATGTGCGGTACTTGTTGTGACCTTGGATGCCATAGCAGCCCCACCAATGCTTGCTGTCACCTGCAGTGTCCGCGGAAGCTGTACTCACGGACACTTGCTCTTGCTGTATGTTCCACCCATGTGCGGTACTTGCTGTGGCCTTGGACGCCATAACAGCCCCACTGATGCTTGCTGTGTCACCTGCAGTGCCCTCAGAAGCTGTACTCACTGACACTTGTGTGCACTCTGTGTTTCGCCCATGTGCGGTACTTGCTGTGACCTTGAACGCCATAACAGCCCCACCAATGCTTGCTGTGTCACCTGCAGTGCCCTCAGAAGCTGTACTCACTGACACTTGTGCGCGCTCTGTGTTTCACCCATGTGCGGTACTTGTTGTGACCTTGGATGCCATAGCAGCCCCACCAATGCTTGCTGTCACCTGCAGTGTCCGCGGAAGCTGTACTCACGGACACTGCGCAGAAAATGTTCCAGATTAAAAGTGGTCCCTAACCCCCTTTAATCCGGACAAGCAAAATTGTCCGGATTAAAAGAGGTTCCGGATCATCGGTTGCCGGAAAATCGGCGGTGTACTTTGAACAATGTACAAAGTTCAAAGTTCTTCTGCATATACAGTAGATATACTTCATCTAGTTGTTTTTCAGCTTACTAATAAATATCCGTTATATTTATTTATAATTCTAAATGTAACTCCCTTTTTCTTCCTAGGGAAAGGATCACTAAAATACTGGTGACCTTATGTAAAACAGCAACTAATTAACATTAACCAATATTTATGTAACAGTATTACGCAGAGACACACTTGTTTGTCCATTCCCCACACACATACACCACTAATGTTTTGAGATCACCTTTGTGAAAGTAATCTGTGCCTTGTGTATTGTTGTGGCATTATGTATAAATCTGTGCCTCCTGTGTTTTTGTTGCATTGCATGCTCAACATTCTTACAACTTTTCATTTTTCTCCTAAAGACTGCCTCATTTATGCCTAAAATTATTAAGAAATTAGAATGAGGAGTCTTTGGGACTACGGCTTCATTCAGGTCGCAACACAATCGCAGTGTGACTTCAATTTACCAAAACACATGCACAGGTCCCGTCCTGCATGTGCGTGGCCAATCCACCACATTGGCTGCTAGCGCTTCTGCCTGATTAACACGCAGAGGCATTTGTGGGATGGTGATGCAGTGTTGCGGGGGCGCTACAAATGGGGACAGGTCGTCACTGTTTTTGGACCGACTGTGTGACATCACACTCAGCCGCTCAGAAGGAAAAGATGGACGTCCACAGTTGCTGCAACCGCAATTATATTGCAGTTGCAGCCACTGGGCGGGATGGTCAGCATTCTCGGTAGTCTTGCCCTGCGCTGGGTGACCCCCAGCATGCAATATAAGCAGTAGCAGATTCTCTGGGCACCATGTCAGTAGCAGATTCTCTGGGCACCGTGTCAGCGCATCCACCACTGCCTCTTCCTACCCCAACCACACCACAAGACAGATGGGTAGATGTTTTACAGCTGTTATGGAGTAAAGTGCTATGTGCGGACGTTATGTGCCTCAGATACTGCATCCCCGGATGTATGATGGCCGCGGTGTCTGCTCAATGTTGGGGCGCTATCTGTCCCAGTCTTTATCAGCACTGCTATCCTTCAGATCATTTAGCCAATATGCTAGGCAATATGTGAACAGTCAGCTGCAGCTGTCATTGCCGCGTGCATAGCATGATCCCTGGCTGTCAGCTCTGACAGCAAGGGATTGTGCATTCACAAAACAATATATATTTTTTTCAAATTGCACCGCTGCTGCTGCTGGGAGGAATTACAGCAGCGCATGCGCACAGTGCCTGACCCACGATATAGGATAACTGAATGAGGGAGAGTGCACATTGGGAGCAAGTCATTTAACACTCTCCCACTTTGGTAAATTAGACATGAATACATTCTGCCGTTGTAGGGACCTGCTTCGCCGCACTGTATGAACGAAGCAAGTTCTACAAATAACAACAGCTACAGAGCTAATAATATATCTCCCCCAAAATGAGCTATAAATTTGGCAAGATGGGGAATGTGCTATTTACAAATAAATTTAGGAATTCAGGGTGAGATGTATTATTGTGGCGGCTATCATGCTGTCAATGCCTGGACCCAGGGACGGATCCAAAACGAAATGTCAGGGGGGGCACCTTGACGGGGGCTGGAAAAGTAATTGTGGTCTTGCAACAAGGGGCGTGAGTCCCGCAAGACTTCTGGGATGCATTTTTTCACTGTGTATTCCTGTACATAGAAACATAGAATTTGACAGCAGATATTTAACCACTTTGCCCATCTAGTCTGCCCCCTTTTTACCACATTTTTATCTCAAACCTTATTTGATCTTTATTTCTTTGTAATGATATCCTTATGTCTATCCCATGCATGTTTAAATTGCTCTGTCTTAGCCTCTACCACCTCTGATGGGAGGCTATTCCACTTGTCCACTACCCTTTCTGTGAAGTAATTTTTCCTCAAATTTCCCCAGGACCTATCTCCCTCCAGTCTCAGTGCATGTCATTGTGTCCTATTGCTTCTCTTCTTTTGAAGAATGTTTCCCTCCTGGACTTTGTTAAAACCCTTGATATATTTGAAAGTTTCTATCATGTTCCCCCTTTCCCTTCTCTGCTCCAAACTATACATATGAGATGTTTAAGTCTTTCTGGGTATGTTTTGTGATGTAGGTGTCACAAATTCACAATCACAATTTATTTTCATTAATGTACCAAGTGATTCCTCATGCCTTAGCTCCTATACTGCAGGGTTCAGATTTCAGCTTCCAAGCTCCTTTGCCTTCTGTGTAAGACTGTTACCGCTGCAGCACTTCACAGACTGATTGTACACCTGTGTAGTCTCCAGATTGTATCAGTGATCTCTGACCAGCTAATAACTAGTTGTGTGCCTGAGAATCATACAAACTCCTGTGTGCCGTACTGTGTTCTGAACTTATAGAATTATGCCAGCATCCATTCCAAGATATTTAGGCTTCGGTTCTTTCTCGGCCTGCTAGGCCTCAGTCCACTTCGGAACCTACCCTGGAGTACTGCCGTGATAGTTTCTGGTCAGCTGTCTTTGCAAAGTCCAATCAGGTAGCTTCTCCCCGACATGTGTTCCCTTCAGCCTATCGCCTCTACGGCAAGGGGTATATATGCCAGCTCCAAGCACTGGGAAGCTGTCATTGCTTTGTTGTCCTCAAGCCTGTAGAGAGAGCTTGCAATCTCCTGCTTAAAAAGGCAGTGCCATTACCAACTTCAGCACTTCCTGACTCCTATCTCCAGGATATCTGCAAACCTGCACCGCTGGTTATCTCATCTCCAGGATATCTGCAAACCTGCACTGCTGGTTATCTCATCTCCAGGATACAGAATCTGCAAGCCTGCACCACTGGTTATCCTATCCCCAGTATACCTGCAAACATGCACCGCTGGTCAATACAATCTCTAGTATATCTGCAAGCCTGCATTACTGAGTATCTTATACAGCTAACCAGCTATCCTGTACTGCTGGTTCAATCCCAGCTTCCAGCTAACCAGCTATCCTGTACTGCTGGTTCAATTCCAGCTAACCAGGTATCCTGTACTGCTGGTTCAATCCCAGCTTCCAGCTATCCTGTACTGCTGGTTCATTCCCAGCTTTCCAGCTATCCTGTACTGCTGGTTCATTCCCAGCTTTCAGCTATCCTGTACTGCTGGTTCATTCCCAGCTTCCAGCTATCCTGTACTGCTGGTTCATTCCCAGCTTTCAGCTATCCTGTACTGCTGGTTCATTCCCAGCTTCCAGCTATCCTGTACTGCTGGTTCATTCCCAGCTTCCAGCTTATCCTGTACTGCTGGTTCATTCCCAGCTTCCAGCTATCCTGTACTGCTGGTTCATTCCCAGCTTCCAGCTTATCCTGTACTGCTGGTTCATTCCCAGCTTCCAGCTATCCTGTACTGCTGGTTCATTCCCAGCTTCCAGCTATCCTGTACTGCTGGTTCATTCCCAGCTTCCAGCTATCCTGTCCTGCTGGTTCATTCCCAGCTTCCAGCTATCCTGTCCTGCTGGTTCATTCCCAGCTTCCAGCTATCCTGTCCTGCTGGTTCATTCCCAGCTTCCAGCTATCCTGTCCTGCTGGTTCATTCCCAGCTTCCAGCTATCCTGTCCTGCTAGTTCATTCCCAGCTTCCAGCTATCCTGTCCTGCTGGTTCTTTCCCAGCTTCCAGCTATCCGGTCCTGCTGGTTCAATCCCAGCTTCCAGCTATCCTGTCCTGCTGGTTCATTCCCAGCTATCCAGCTATCCTGTATTGCTGGCTCAATTCCAGCTTCCACAAATCATCCTCTACCATAGGTGTCATCCAACTAACCATTGCACTGGTATCCCCAGTATTCGGGTAACCCCATAGTTGTACTGACACCAGTGACCAGCCATAGACTCTAGACAAACCTGCCACATCTGTATGAACAGACCATATATTAAGCCTGCACAGCTCTGTTCTCAGTTCTCCAGCCAAACAGTAACGAGACCTCGTCCGGTTCCACAAATAATAACAGCCATGACAGTAGGCCATGCACCATTTTAGTTGCCCTTCTTTGTACAGTCTCTAATGTATTAATATCCTTTTGACGATATGGCCTCAAGAATTGAACACAGTATTCTAGAAGAGGCTGTACCAATTATCTATACAGTGGCATTATTACTTCTTTCTTTCTGCTCCTGATTCCTCTCTCAATGCAGCCCAGCATCTGATTAGACTTCCTCATTGCTTTGTTACATTGCTTACCTACCTTTTAAGTCACCTGAAATAGTGACTTCTAAATCCCTTTCCTCCTCAGTAGTTTTCAGTGTAGTGCCATTAATACTATATTTAGCCTTAGGATTTTTGAGACCCAAGTGCATGATTTTGCATTTTTTGGCATTAAACTACTTGCCACACTCTTGACCATTCCTGTAGTCTGCCTAGATCATTAATAATTTGTTTTACCCCTCCTGGTGTGTCTACCCTGTTGCATACCTTCGTGTCATCTGCAAAAAGGCGTGCAGCTCCTACAAACATCCATCTGACAATATGTGGGGAGAGACAGTGGATGACAGCGAAAGGGTGATTGAGCGAGGCACCTTGTAACAGGGAGAGGCAGTGGGTAACAGGGAGAGGGTTACGGGGAGAAGCAATAAGTGACAGGAGAGAGAGAGAGGTGACTGGGAGAGATAGTGGGAGATGGAGAGATGGTGCTTTACAGGAAAGTATGACAGGGAGAGGCAGTAGGTGATAGGGAGAGGATGACGGCGTGAGGTAGTGGGTGACGGGGAGAAGCATTGAGTGTCAGGGAGAGGCAGTGGATGGGAAGGGGTCAGAGAGATGGTGGTGGGAGGGCACTAGCCTGGAGAAGGGGGTACATTGACTGGACTGGCTGGTTGGGGTTATTGCTGAGGGGCAGTGGGCATGTTGGGGGAGGGAGACACTGGCCTGGCAGGGTGGGAGACACTGGGATGGAGATCAGTGAACACGCACTACTATGCCACATATAATGACATTTCACAGTCTGGTGGTCAAAGACACAGTGTCCTAAGCTTATATTCCGCTCCTTACCCCCCGAGATGTGCGTCTCCCTGCTCCAACCCCCGCCCTCTACATGTTACCTGGGAGTGCTAGTGGGTGTAGTCACCTTCAGGGTTCCGATTCCCCGCTGTTCTGTCCCCCAGCTGCGTATGCCTGTGTCTTTCTGATATTCACAGCAATGTGGTGCCATAGCCTGTGTGTAAGGTTGAGGCTAAATTCAGTGCAGACGGACGTCTTTGGCAATGTGTCGGAAACTTGCTGCACTATAAATAAAATACAAATTTTCCGAAATGACGCAAAGGGGGGGGGGGGGGGGGCACATGCCTTGGTCACCCCCCCCCCCAAACACCCCACCCCCGAATCCACCTATGCCTGGCTGGAACTGATTTTCCTTTTATCACAGGGAATTAGGTGCAGATACCGTCTGCCTGCATGTACAGGTTGAGTATCCCATATCCAAATATTCCGAAATACTGACTTTTTTGAGTGAGAGTGAACTAATGAAACCTTTGTTTTTTGATGGCTCAATGTACACAAACTTTGTTTAATACACAAAGTTATTAAAAATATTGTATTAAATGACCTTCAGGCTGTGTGTATAAGGTGTATATGTAACATAAATGCATTCTGTGCTTAGATTTAGGTCCCATCACCATGATATCTCATTATGGTATGCAATTATTCCAAAATACGGAAAAATACGATATCCAAAATACCTCTGGTCCCAAGAATTTTAGATAAGGGATACTCAACCTGTATTAACAGTTGACTTGACGAAGAGTGAACACACAAATCACCTGGTTGCTGATTTACACTCTCCCTCTTTCTGCATCTGACCAGCGGCTATATTGAGGAGAGGGGAAAAAAACACAGTATTTTTTTTTTTTTTCTTATAAGCACACTGTGTCGTTTGACCCACAGTGCTGTGGTGGGGCAACAACAGCTGCAACTATCGAAATCGATAGCTGTAGTTGTCCCAACGTACAGTGACCCTGAATTTACATACATTGGCTGGAACATCGGTGCACTTGCACCCTGTCATTTACCATACAACCCCACGATAATACATGGGGGAGAAACAGTTACTCCAGCACATAATGTGCACAGTTCCCAGTAAACCACCTAAAGCACTTTCATACATCCACAGCCCTATCCCACAGAGCAGCAAATCAAAAGATTTCAAAGAATTAAAAGATTGTATTGCCAGTACTTCAAATCTGTGTGAAATGGTTTATTCTGCTCTACAGTTCCATACCCACAATTTGCTGCAAAACTTTTCTCATCTTTAATTATTATAGAAGAACACACTATGCAAGTTTTTTAATCTTATACTGCAATATACTTTAATCTATGCATGTCTAAGCAACATATAAATACTACACTAGAATCCTCTAGTCTAAAGCCGTGACTTAGCAGCTGCTCAATTAACAGAAAGTGGTGAGGCTGTAGTTGGTATATTATTCTAAATAGGTCACATAGGTGCTTAAGCATCAAGCGTTGCAAAAGGGATTTTTATTCCTAAATTGGCACAAGGAAACTGGCCTGCACACATGCATCAAACTTGATATTCATTATAATGGCATATTTGAAATGGAAAATGTTTTTGACAGATGATGGAAGCGCACAATATTGATGTGTGTAATGCACAGATGTTTCAGAATGCATCTGCTTAATTAGAAGATCTGTGAAGGCAAATGTTCAACTTTGCTTTTTGCAGCAATATTAGCTACAAATACATTTTCAAGAATTAATTTTAAATAACACTCACTAGTACTGCTACTACTATTACTATTAAAAATAATTATTATGATTATTTTATTATCATTATTATTTTAATATGTACTTGCATTTTTTTAATAATAGTCTTTCAAACAAGGTAAGAAGTGTGTGTATGTATTTTTATATATATATATATATATATATATATAATATGTATATAATATATGTATGTGTGTGTGTGTGTATATATATATATATATATATATATATTATTGTATAGAGCATCCAGAAATTATTCACAGCGCTTCACTTTTTCCACATTTTGTTATGTACCTTTGGCAGCAATTTACAGCCTCAAGTCTTTTTGAATATGATGCCACAAGCTTGGCACACCTTTCTTTGGGCAGTTTCGCCCATTCCTCTTTGCAGCTCCATCAGGTTGGATGGGAAGCGTCTGTGCACAGCCATTTTCAGATCCCTCCAGAAATGGTCAATCGGATTCAAGTATGGGCACTGGCTGGGCCACTCAAGGACATTCACAGAGTTGTCCTGAAGCTACTCCTTTAATATCTTGGCTGTGTGCTTAGGGTCGTTGCCTTGCTGAAAGATGAACCGTCGTCCCAGTCTGGGGTCAAGAGCACTCTGGAGCAGGTTTTCATCCATGATGTCTCTGTACTTTGCTGCATTCATCTTTCCCTCTATCCTGACTAGTCTCCCAGTTCCCGCCATTGAAAAACATCCCCACAGTGTGATGCTGCCACCACCATCCTTGACTGTAGGGATGGTATTGGACTGGTGATGAGCGGCGCCTGGTTTCCTCCAAACATGACGCCTGGCATGTACACCAAAAAGAGTTCAATCTTTGTCTCATCAGACCAGAGAATTTTGTTAGAAGGTCACATATGTGACCATTAGAAGGTCACATATAATGAATAGGACGATGTATGCCACAAAGGCTATGCGCCAATTGAAGGATGGCATCACCTATAAGAAATTAAGATCTGACCCTTCCATTAAGGTGTTTAATAGCCTTAGGACTTTGGTAGAGGAATACACAATGAATGGAACGATTGACAAATCAACAGCAGAATTTTTAATTAATGAGGAATATACCGTTCCTGTCCTATATCTTCTGCCGAAGGTCCATAAGGACGAACACCATCCCCCGGGCCGCTCCATAGTGGCGGGCACTAATTCTATCACGGCCAATATGTCACACTATATTGATTTTCAACTTTAGCCTCTGGTATTAAGGGGTCGCTCACATCTTAAGGACACGAGAGATGTCCTGAATAAATTGAAGGAGATCAAATGGGATTCGAATATGTTTTTGGTAACGGGAGACGTAACGTCCCTATACACGATTATCAAACATACAGATGGAATAGACGCAGTGAGACAAACATTGGCCACTGCGGATATGCAAGACAATCTTTGTGATTTTTTTAATTATAGGGATATCTTTCATTTTACAAAATAATTACTTCAATTTTGATGGCGACTATTACAATCAGGAGGTTGGTACCGCCATGGGGACCAGGTTCGCCCCCAGTTATGCAAATATATTTATGTCCAGATGGGAAGATGTCGCGGTCTGGAATGAGCATGACTGGAGGGCGAACCTGGTCTGTTGGTGGCGGTACATTGACGATGTCCTCTTTGTGTGGAAAGGGGACTCGGATTCCTTGAACTGTTTCTGTGCATATTTGAATAATAATAATCTTGGTATTAAATTAAGTTTTGATCAGAGTAAAATTAGAGTTAATTTTTTAGATCTGAGTATATTTGCTGTGGAAGACGGGGTGGAATCCACAGTTTATATTAAACCTACGGATTCCAATACGTATATTGAAACACGGAGTAATCATCTACCGCAATGGTTACAAAATGTCCCTGAAGGGCAATTTACTCGTATAAGACGAAATTGTTCTGATATAAACGATTATATTACAAAGGCCGAGACCATGAAGAAGAAATTTGTTCAAAAGGGTTACAAATCACTGTCCTTACAGAAGTCTCTGGAATAGGTTGCAGATTTAGACAGAGATACTTTATTATGCACCAGACAGGATAAAGAAAAATCGGTGAAGCAACAGAATTTGGCTTTTGTCACAGAATATACTGGATACCATAAACAGGTTGAGAAGGTGTTCCATAGGAATTGGCATTTGTTAAAAAAAGAATACAATTTTAACGTTAATTCTACCAGATAAACCCAAATTTCTATACAAAAGAGCTCCAAATTTGAAGGATAAATTAACCACTAGTGCATATATGGATAAACCAATAGGGGGCGTTGTGAGAAACCAGGGTTTTCACAGGTGTGGCGAATGCAGTATGTGCAAAAGCTGTCCCTCTAAAACAAGAAGACTCGAAGTGTTTAATAGGAATGGGAAAGAATTTAAAATCAAGCAGTTCATCACCTGTAATAGCAAAAATGCAGTATATGCTATACTTTATTATTATTATTATTATTATTATTACTACCAGTTATTTATATAGCGCACACATATTCCGCAGCGCTTTACAGAGAATATTTGGCCATTCACATCAGTCCCTGCCCCAGTGGAGCTTACAATCTATCACATTTACATGCACGCACATTCACACTAGGGTTAGTTTTGTTGGGAGCCAATTAACCTACCAGTATATTTTTGGATTGTGGGAGGAATCCGGAGTACCCGGAGGAAACCCACGCAAGTACGGGGTGAATATACAAACTCCACACAGTTATGGCCATGGTGGGAATCGAACCCATGACCTCAGTGCTGTGAGGCAGTAATGCTAACCATCACACCGTCCGTACTGAACACTGCTATATAGTGTTCCTGTGATAAACTTTATATAGGAAAAACTACCAGGTCACTGAAAATCAGGTGGAGTGAACATGTGCGGAATATCCGGAAGGGGCTGATAACACATCCCTTCTCCCTTCATTTTAAGGAGGTACATAATTGCTCCACTGACCATATTGCAGCATTTTGGGGTATTGAACTAACCAAGGATCAGTGGTGTAATAACAATAGAGAGAGAAGGTTAGCTAAAAATGAAATGCAATGGATATTTAATTTACAAACTATGGCACCCGAAGGATTAAATCATGAATTCGAGTTGAGATGGTTTCTGTAGGAAAGTGGATTTGATTAGTCTTAAATTATGTTTTAATGTATTTGTAGTATGTCGTTACTGAAAACGGGTTGCTATGGAGTGTGGGCACGTATTATTAAAGGGGTGCCCATTAAGTTTTATCAATTGTAGCCCAAAAAATGGGGATGTGACCTTCTAATGGTTTATGGCCTGCAATATGCGTCGCTATGGTTATAGGCCGCTCTGTGTATGGATGGAGGAAAATGCCCCTACACGATCTAGCCTTTAATACGCGTCACCATGGTTACAGGTTTCTCTGTGTATTTACAGAGGAAATGACGCGTGGTTTGGGCGGAAGTACCGCTCATTGCGGGCAAGGATCTCCATGGTGTGACGTGATTCAACGTCGCCATGAAGATCAGTTACCATGGTCACGGATGGCGCCAGTGACGCTCTGTATAGAGCGGAAGTGCTGTGCGGGCCGGGGAGTGCCCTTCGCGAGTGGAGGTGACCCCTTCTAGGGGCGGAAATGCTCACATTACAGGAAAGAGGATCATTAAGAACATAAGGAATGCTGGGTACACGTGGAAACACGTTACCATGGCAACCCGTTTTCTGAATGAAAAACGTATTTTTATCAATTTCCGGTTGTTTGATTTAAATGTGTGTGCTATACCTGCACTCTTGTTCCTTGACAAAGACCCCTAGAGGGTAGAAACGCGTTGGAAGAGTGTAGGCTGGTTATCTATCATTCTCCCCTCTGTATATTGATGTTTTAACATCAGGCAGAATTCTGCTGTTTTCGGCCGACGGCTGCACCTGTGATTGTCATCATAAGCAGTAGGGGATTGTTATATGGTAATTGCCTGTAAATTTTAATAAATTCTTTTTAAGTACATGCCCCATTCCCACGTTTATTATACGAGGAGGGACATATGGTGGAGCATTGGACAAAGAAACCGTGATGTGAGGATCAATATCTTTGGAGAAGTGAGTACGGTACGCATCTATTCATGAGAGATCCTGTATACATGTCACAGTGAAAGATACCTTTATGTGCGGATATATACCATTTTTATTGTGAGTGGGGTACGCATTGGATTACTAGAAGATTGTTGGTTTTATTCTGGAAGCAGTATAGGAGATATTGCACCATGATCTTTTATTGTTCTTTATTTTATATCATCATGAGACACACCGAGGAATAGGAGGCTATCCCATATTGGAACAGCGAGACACATTTGAGGAGGAGTTTGTTGGATATTTGGGACTGATCCACTTTCTTATTTGGACACTGAGCATTGTTATGTGAGACAGCACTGAGCGCTTTATACTTGTGGATTCTGTTTGTATAGGAACCACTATTGGTTGAGCTATGTGAAATGTGGACACTACCTTTGGTAGAAAAAACGGAATTTGTTTGAAATTCCGATCTGTCATCATGAAACACCAAATAAGGTGCTCTGCATGACAACACACTCAATTTTAAAACACGCCTTGTAGAAACTAAGGCCAGCAGAAAATCTGTTTTCCAAGGTAGAAACGTAAAATTCACATGTCATAAAGGCTTAAAAATTGCAAAGTCCCATAGAGCTGTATGTGGTATAAACCGAGGTTGAACTTTAAGTACACCTCGCAGGAATCTGAACTGCTGGCACAATAGCCAAACGCCGCTGAAAGAAGAATTTAACTAAGCGGACATCTGCACCTTTAGAGTTGCAAAACATAGTGCTCCATCTAATCACATTTGTAAACACAGAAAAAAGACGGGATAACTTGAACGAAGATATTGATACCTTCAGAGTTTCACACCACCCATTATAAGCTCTCTAAATCCGTGATAGTGATCTGCTGTAACCGGCTTCTGAGATCGCAGCATGGTTGGTATAACCGACTCTGGAATGCCCTCTCGTCTTAATAGAGTGGTTTCAACAGCCACCCCGTCAAACGCAGCCACGCTAAATCTGGTTGAAGAAAAAAGGACCCTGTTGCAGAAGGTCTGTACGTAGAGTCTGCGAGAAGACCGCAGAGATCGGAGAACCAAATTCTCCTAAGCCAATGCGGCCTCACTAGTATGACAGTTGTGGATACTCTTTTGATCTGCTTAGCAACTAAGGAAGCAGCGGAAATGGTGGAAACAGATACACCAGGCTGTACAGCCAAGCTATCGTGAGAGCATCCACCGTCTCCGCCTTTGGATCTCTTGTCCTGGACACATACCCGTGTGTATGATGATCTTAGCGAAATGCCATTAGATTCACCTGTTGGTAACTCCATCGCTTGACCAGCATCTGGACACTTCTGGATTTAATGCCCAATTCCCCTGGATGACAATCCTGATGCTTAGATAAACTGCTTACCAGTTGTCTACGCCTGGAATGAACACTGCTGATGGGAACACTGCTGATAGGAACACTTGGTGATGTTTAGCCAAATGAGAAGACAAGCCACTTCTCGCAAGACCATCCTTGTTTTGTATGCGACAGACGTCGCATTGCCTGACTAAACCTGAACGGTCTGAGACTGTGTTTTTAAACCTGCAATCACTTACCACAGCGATTCCTACCTGAATCTGTAGTAAGTGATGTACAGATTGAGCCTCATTAGATTCAATATTGGCCTGACTGAGCCGTCCGGCCTCGGTACTACAAAAGATTACAATAAAAACCTTTGACCCTATTAGAGTACTGGTACCCAAATGAAACTGCTCAATCTATGAGAGATTGAATATCGGTCTGCAAAACTGCTCTCTTGTCTATCTACTGACATCGGCAGTCCTGTCTTTGAACACCCCAATGGTGAACACTAAATTGTCAGATACACCCATGTCTGGATGTCTAAACCCATGCCAAATTACAATTTTTAAAAACGCACTCCTACAATTGAAGAACCAAAATGGGCTGAAAACCCATCATGCCAGTGGTTTGTCAGCTGGCCTTGTTTCTTGACTGCGGTTAACGGTTTCGAGCACGGCTTCGAAAGGACTAAATCCTAAATTACCTGAACTCTGGACTAGAGTACTGCCTTTTAGTTGCGGGCAATGGTAGGAAACCAGCTTTCCCCCCAGCAGCATGAGAACACAATTTGTCTATTCAGGACCAAATCAAATTTTGCCAATATAAGGCTGCGCCTTTATTCCTTGTTTTGACTTAGCTTTGGCCTACCAGAACCACCACCAAAGCCCCTTACGGGTTGCAATAGTAGAACTTAAACCCAAGAACAGTTTTTACAACAGAACCGCAGTGAGGCCTGAAGTCCTGAAAATATGTACAGCCAGCATGTCAATGTCTTCATAGATGCTGTAGTCAAATACTGTGCCGTTTCACAATGTGATCGGTTAAAATTATAAGTTGTAGGCCAAACCTGTTTTGCCCATGCTACTACAGCTTTGATAACTCAAATTCAACTGAAATAAGACTAAGCAACACACTTGCTGCTGTATAGTTGGACTGAATAGCAGTCTGCAGAACTACTTCTCGTCAACTGACATTGGCAGTCCCGTGTTAAAAAAAAACTGCATTGGTGTTTACAGCTGGAACTGGAATGGTTATTCTCTTTTTTTTTTTTTTTTTACTTGAAAATGGAGAATCCACTGGTGGCGGATTCTCGAACCCGTGGATGCGGCGCCCCAGGCGCGGTTCCCATAGTCTGGCATACTGCCCTGATAAAATCATCAATTCCTGGGCTATCGGGAATCTGCAACTCTCTGGTTCCTGGCACAATTCACCTTCTGCAATCTGGCAAAATATCGTTAGATTGTAAAATCAACAAAATAAGTCATCCATTACAAATATGATGACTACACTGAGGTCTTGTATTCTGGCCGTTCAAACAGCAATGACTGCCAAATCAATCATCACACCTCGGACAGACTACACAATTGGAAAATCCATTCTATAACATATAATCACAATATTCGCAGACATCCTGGAAATGCTATTCCAAATATAATGCACACAGACAAATAGTAATGGCGTGAAACAATTAACTCAGTAAAAAATACTGCACCGTACCCTGTCACAAACTTACACATATTTGTGCTTCACTGAACCTACTACACCCTTGCCCCCTACTGTGGCCGTGTATAGTAGGACCAACACCAAATTCCTGCAGGCATGCCCTGCAGGAAGATTAATATAAAATGGTGTCCACCACGTCTGAGACTTAAGTATATATATAGAGAGAGAGAGAGAGAAAGAGAGAGACAAGATGTAGGATGCGGCACTCAGGAATTTTTTTTTATCATAGACAGAGTTCGTATCAACGTTTCAATCTATTTAGATTGTCTTCAGGATACAAGTATAACAAGATAAATGTGACTTACCCGATCGGGTAAGTCACATTTATCTTGTTATACTTGTATCCTGAAGACAATCTTATTAGATAGAAACGTTGATACGAACTCTGTCTATGATTAATTTTTTCCTGAGTGCCGCATCCTACATCTTGTCTATGTCTATCTCCATGAGGGCACCGGGAGCAGCTCTTTACTAGAACAGGAGTGCCGATCCTACAATCGTGTGTATATATATATATATATATAGGCTGTCTTCCGAGAACAAACTATAGTGAAGCAGAGGGGCAGCAGCAGCAGCGCCTCCATCAATAACACAGTACTGCTGCTGCTCCCTCCTCCACCTCCCTCCTCCTCCTTCTCTCCTGCCCGGGAATCGTGATCAGAAGCTGCACCGAGGAGCCTGAGCCAGCGGTGAGGGTAAGTATAATTCTTCTTTCTTTCTTTCTTTCTTTCTTTCTTTCTTTCTTTCTTTCTTTCTTTCTTTCTTTCTTTCTTTCTTTCTTTCTTTCTTTCTGTCTGTCTGTCTGTCTGTCTTTCTTTCCATGTACAAAAAGTGGGCCTGCCGCAATGTGTAAAAATGGGGGACTGCCTGCCGCAATGTGTAAAAATGGGGGACTGCCTGCCGCAATGTGTAAAAAGGGGGAATCTGCCTGCCGTGATGTGTAAAAAGGGGGAATCTGTCTGCCGTGATGTGTAATAAGGGCACGCCGTCTGCCGTAATGTGTAAAAAGTGTGCGCTGTCTGCCGCTATGTGTAACAAGGGCACGCTGTCTGCCGTTATGTGTAACAAGGGGACGCTGTCTGCCATTATGTGTAAAAAGGGCACGCTGTCTGCCGCTATGTGTAAAAAGGGCACGCTGTCTGCCGTTATGTGTAAAAAGTGTACGCTGTCTGCCGCTATGTGTAACAAGGGCACGCTGTCTGCCGTTATGTGTAACAAGGGGACGCTGTCTGCCGCTATGTGTAAAAAGGGCACGCTGTCTGCCGCTATGTGTAAAAAGGGCACGCTGTCTGCCGCTATGTGTAAAAAGGGCACGCTGTCTGCCGTTATGTGTAAAAAGGGCACGCTGTCTGCCGCTATGTGTAACAAGGGGACGCTGTCTGCCATAATGTGTAACAAGGGGACGCTGTCTGCCATAATGTGTAAAAAGGGCACGCTGTCTGCTGCTATGTGTAAAAAGGGCACGCTGTCTGCCGCTATGTGTAACAAGGGCACGCTGTCTGCCGTTATGTGTAACAAGGGGACGCTGTCTGCCATTATGTGTAAAAAGGGCACGCTGTCTGCCGCTATGTGTAAAAAGGGCACGCTGTCTGCCGTTATGTGTAAAAAGGGCACGCTGTCTGCCGTTATGTGTAAAAAGTGTACGCTGTCTGCCGTTATGTGTAAAAAGTGTACGCTGTCTGCCGCTATGTGTAACAAGGGCACGCTGTCTGCCGTTATGTGTAACAAGGGGACGCTGTCTGCCGCTATGTGTAAAAAGGGCACGCTGTCTGCCGCTATGTGTAAAAAGGGCACGCTGTCTGCCGCTATGTGTAAAAAGGGCACGCTGTCTGCCGTTATGTGTAAAAAGGGCACGCTGTCTGCCGCTATGTGTAACAAGGGGACGCTGTCTGCCATAATGTGTAACAAGGGGACGCTGTCTGCCATAATGTGTAAAAAGGGCACGCTGTCTGCTGCTATGTGTAAAAAGGGCACGCTGTCTGCCGCTATGTGTAACAAGGGCACGCTGTCTGCCGTTATGTGTAACAAGGGGACGCTGTCTGCCATTATGTGTAAAAAGGGCACGCTGTCTGCCGCTATGTGTAAAAAGGGCACGCTGTCTGCCGCTATGTGTAAAAAGGGCACGCTGTCTGCCGTTATGTGTAAAAAGTGTACGCTGTCTGCCGTTATGTGTAAAAAGTGTACGCTGTCTGCCGCTATGTGTAACAAGGGGACGCTGTCTGCCATAATGTGTAAAAAGGGCACGCTGTCTGCTGCTATGTGTTAAAAGGGCACGCTGTCTGCCGCTATGTGTAACAAGGGCACGCTGTCTGCCGTTATGTGTAACAAGGGGACGCTGTCTGCCATTATGTGTAAAAAGGGCACGCTGTCTGCCGCTATGTGTAAAAAGGGCACGCTGTCTGCCGCTATGTGTAAAAAGGGCACGCTGTCTGCCGTTATGTGTAAAAAGTGTACGCTGTCTGCCGTTATGTGTAAAAAGTGTACGCTGTCTGCCGCTATGTGTAACAAGGGGACGCTGTCTGCCATAATGTGTAACAAGGGGACGCTGTCTGCCATAATGTGTAAAAAGGGCACGCTGTCTGCCGCTATGTGTAAAAAGGGCACGCTGTCTGCCGCTATGTGTAAAAAGTGTACGCTGTCTGCCGCTATGTGTAACAAAGGCACGCTGTCTGCCGTTATGTGTAACAAGGGGACGCTGTCTGCCGCTATGTGTAAAAAGGGCACGCTGTCTGCTGCTATGTGTAAAAAGGGCACGCTGTCTGCCGCTATGTGTAACAAGGGCACGCTGTCTGCCGTTATGTGTAACAAGGGGACGCTGTCTGCCATTATGTGTAAAAAGGGCTCGCTGTCTGCCGCTATGTGTAAAAAGGGCACGCTGTCTGCCGCTATGTGTAAAAAGGGCACGCTGTCTGCCGTTATGTGTAAAAAGTGTACGCTGTCTGCCGTTATGTGTAAAAAGTGTACGCTGTCTGCCGCTATGTGTAACAAGGGGACGCTGTCTGCCATAATGTGTAACAAGGGGACGCTGTCTGCCATAATGTGTAAAAAGGGCACGCTGTCTGCCGCTATGTGTAAAAAGGGCACGCTGTCTGCCGCTATGTGTAAAAAGTGTACGCTGTCTGCCGCTATGTGTAACAAAGGCACGCTGTCTGCCGTTATGTGTAACAAGGGGACGCTGTCTGCCGCTATGTGTAAAAAGGGCACGCTGTCTGCCGCTATGTGTAAAAAGGGCACGCTGTCTGCCGCTATGTGTAACAAGGGGACGCTGTCTGCCATAATGTGTAACAAGGGGACGCTGTCTGCCATAATGTGTAAAAAGGGGACGCTGTCTGCCGTTATGTGTAAAAATGGCACGCTGTCTGCCGCTATGTGTAACAAGGGCACGCTGTCTGCCGTTATGTGTAACAAAGGGACGCTGTCTGCCGCTATGTGTAAAAAGGGCACGCTGTCTGCCGCTATGTGTAAAAAGGGCATGCTGTCTGCCGTTATGTGTAAAAAGTGTACGCTGTCTGCCGTTATGTGTAAAAAGTGTACGCTGTCTGCCGCTATGTGTAACAAGGGGACGCTGTCTGCCATAATGTGTAACAAGGGGACGCTGTCTGCCATAATGTGTAAAAAGGGCACGCTGTCTGCCGCTATGTGTAAAAAGGGCACGCTGTCTGCCGCTATGTGTAAAAAGGGCACGCTGTCTGCCGCTATGTGTAAAAAGGGCACGCTGTCTGCCGTTATGTGTAAAAAGTGTACGCTGTCTGCCGCTATGTGTAACAAGGGCACGCTGTCTGCCGTTATGTGTAACAAGGGGACGCTGTCTGCCGCTATGTGTAAAAAGTGCATGCTGTCTGCCGCTATGTGTAAAAAAGGGGACGCTGTCTGCCGTAATGTGTAAAAAGGGGGACGCTGTCTGTTGTAATGTGTAAAAAGAGGAATCTGTCTGCTGTAAGGTGTAAAAGGGTCTCTACCTGGTGTAGTGGTGCTACTGTGCAGCGTAATTTGAATAATGGAGACTACTGTGCACCGTTTTATGAATTGGTATTATTTTGTGGCCACACCCCTTCCCCACGAAGCCACGCCTACGGCGCGCACTGCCCCTGTTTTGCATGCAGGGGTGGGGCTCCGATGCCGTTTCTTGCACACAGTGCTAAAATGTCTAGTTACGGCACTGTTGCTAGGTATCCATTTCTCTGGCCCTGAGCAGGTCCCCCTCACCAGGTCCTCTCCAGGGGTGAGGGGGTGGACTTGGAGGGGATGGGGACCCAAAGCTTTTTGTCGCACCTGGGCCCACCACTCGCTAGTTCCGCCACTGCTGTGGGTTCTAGCCTATTGTTTATAGCTGCTTCCCCGATTAGTGTGGGGATCGCAGGTCACCACTCTACAGCGGTATTTCGATACTTCACCCACTCCGCCTCCTTATATGAGTGGGACATCAGTGTCTCCACCACCTCTGCATCAGAGCCGCGGTGCTTCCATGCTGCAGCGCAGAAAGCACCATTGGTAGTCGAGTTGGTGGCTGGAGAACAGGGAGACGGGTGCAAACCCTCCCACCCCCCCCCACCCCCACCCCCCGCTGTATCTCCTGCTAACCTAAGCAACACTGCCTCAGAGCCATAGTGCTTCCGTGCCACAGTGCAGGAAGCATCGTTGGTAGTCCCCTGATCTTCCCGCCTTTGCCTTTCAGTGTCCCAGGTGCCTCTGCAGCCGAGTGGCGGTGCTTCCGTGCCATGCTGCAGGAAGCACCTGCTGCTAGTTGAGGGCAGCGGAGGGGAGGCTTGGACTAGGGAGACGGGGGAGGAGAGACTGGAGAACAGGGACATCTATATCAGCTCATGTGGTGATCGCTCAGCCTTTTTCTGCGTTTAATGTATTACAGCATTATAAAGGACATAAGTTAGCAGTTTACTAACAAGAATCCATATGCACTACAGTATTAGAGACTGCCTTTACATAAACAATACACACGGAGTGGCGGACAGCGTGAGCTGAACCAACCGCTTCCTAACCTTCCTCAAGGTCTTCTGTGGAGGTGTCTGTTGGGGCTTCTCAATAAGCTACGACCATACCTTCAGCCGAAGCTGATAAATGTCTGGAGTTCTGTAAGCTCCGACCCTGCTTCCTCAGCCAAGGCTGAAAAATCAGCTAAAGCTGATAAAGGTCTATGGCGGGGATTCTATATTAAGCACAGACAAGCCTTTGCTGCCCACAGCAGCACAGTCCCAGACCCACGCTTCTTAATAAGCTGGGAAGGAACTGTGTTCTTGTAAAATATAAAAATAAAAATGTCTGGAGCGGAGTCCAGGATGTGCCTTCCCTGTGGAGGCATAAAAAACATTGGTGCATTATGGGAGTATGGAGAGGGTGGAGGGTTATACATTTAAATGTTTAAATGTGCCTGTCCCTGCTATCGCACTGTCCATATCCCAAGAGTACTCTAGTGACCCCTAGTGGATGAAAAAGAACAGCTTATTTCACATTGTCATTATGGGGTATTGTGTGTAGAATTTTGAAGGAAAAAATTAATTAATTCCATTGTGGAATAAGGCTGTAACATAACAAAATGTGGAAAAAAGTGAAGCACTGTGAATACTTTCTGGATGCACTGTATATATGGATATATATATATATATATATATATAGGAATTGGTGAAAATAAGCGCCCAAGAGTGTAGATGGTATAACAAGGTGAATATAAATGAAGGTATCAAGAGTGGATATATTACAATCAGTTAAAAAACTTATCTGAAAACCAGAGAAGCTAAATTCGGGCGATGCTTCTTTGACGCTTAACACATGTTGAAAAAAAGAAGGGCAAACATAGTGTGTACTGTTTTTTTGGTAAATTATCAACATATATCACTGACCAGAAATCATTTAGGCTTAATTAGGGAAATAGCATATTCCCAAGTATGCAATCAATATATAGCCTAGGCAGTGTATATATATATAAAAGATAAATTATTTAATACAAGTAATGACATAAAAATACATTGAAATACATAAAATATGAATAGCTCTTGATGAAGTCCTACTGATGACGGACGAAACGCGTTGGGACTACCTGCTGACATTTCCTCTTATGGACAGATAAGCCTTTTATAATTTTGAATCCTGTACGCATGCATTCCAGCTATTTATGGATAGATAAGCTTGTTTTAATCTGTTATCCTGTACGCATGACATACAGCTATTCATATTTTATGTATTTCAATGTATTTTTATGTCATTACTTGTATTAAATAATTTATCTTTTATATATATATACACTGCCTAGGCTATATATTGATTGCATACTTGGGAATATGCTATTTCCCTAATTAAGCCTAAATGATTTCTGGTCAGTGATATATGTTGATAATTTACCAAAAAAACAGTACACACTATGTTTGCCCTTCTTTTTTTCAACATGTGTTAAGCGTCAAAGAAGCATCGCCCGAATTTAGCTTCTCTGGTTTTCAGATAAGTTTTTTAACTGATTGTAATATATCCACTCTTGATACCTTCATTTATATTCACCTTGTTATACCATCTACACTCTTGGGCGCTTATTTTCACCAATTCCTAGAAATCCTTATGTGTGCATGCCAAGCACATATGTATGTATTATAAGCTGCCACTCATTTAATATATTGAGAAGTGTTTTTATTTTTTATTTATACTATATTTTTATAAAAAGGTTATTTTAAATTTAAGGTATAGACAACACAAAGCCGCACCAAAGCGCCGTAATCTTTATATATATATATATATATATATATATATATATATATATATATCATAGATAGATAGATATTCCACTCCTAGCACTCCTCCTAATATTTAGTCAATTATAAAGTGCTCTGTGCCCTTCTTAGGTGCGTAGAACAGCCATCAAAAATCCTGCTGCGAATATACGAGATGGGGGAGGCAGTACGAGATGCACGTCCACCAAAAGGTCTCTTCAGAAATAGAGCAGGTGGTTTTAAATTTATTACGTACGCCATTATCTGTTATGGAAAAACAAGTTCTATCTAAAGGTCTGTCTTTTGTCCCATCTACTAAATAAGACCCTTTTCAATGGAAAGTGGGCAAAACTACCACTATACCACCCCAAGTACGAAAAGATACACGCTAAACCTAAATTTGATCCTGAAACAACCAGTGTATTCATTAAAACATGAATGCACTGGTTTATAGGATTTGGAGGGTTCCAAACCAGTGCACCCTACAGCTTACCACTACCATCAGAATCTCACCAATGAAGAATAACACATAATCAAAGCACCAGGAAATGGACAAATATCATTATAAGGAGTGCTGACAAAAGGGGATCTGTAGTGGTACAGGACTTACAGTAATTATTATAAGGAATGCAATAGTCAACTACGGGACCCAACGACATATTAACTTTTACCTAATGATCCAACTCGTATATACAAGCAGGAACTGGATCAGTGTCGGACTGGGGCATGAAGGGCCCACCGGGGGAATGCAGTGACAGGGGCCCATACTTAGAGGTGTGGACACGGACAGCCTACAAAGGGGATGTGGCCTGCCTCTACAGAGGCTTGAAATACACAACTATCTTTTGCAGTGTAATGCATCATATCTACCATACATAATACAAGTGCATAGTCTAGAGCTGATCCCTACAGAAAGAAGTGTGCCCTAAGACAGTGGGGCCCACTGGTGGTTTCCACTGTACCCCTGTGGGCCAGTCCGACCCTGAACTGGATACTATTTTATTGCATGCTGAAAACTAACAGCGTATATGCATCAAATTGAGGAAAACAATTACTGTTGACCATCTAATAGCACCTATTTTTTACATCTTACCAAAGGTGTATAAAAGGTTGAGTGATCCATCTGTCATAACACACAGTCGGTAGGAAGACCCTGCTCGTCAGCGTGTATGAGGACACATCTGTACTTACAGTACTTCTCCTTTAGCATTAGAAACACTGGGTTAAACCTAGAAGAGTGAAACAATTTACACTTGTGTTAACTCATATGTACATAGTGCCACTGTTATCTTGCCATGGGCTGTTTACGGATAACCTTTTATAACAAGAACCCTGCAGTGCTGAGTGCTGCTTTCTTTTATATGCTATCTCATAAATTATACTGCTTTAAATTACTAGAGCCTCCAGATATCATTCAAGGACTCACTTCATCAAGGCACAAAAAAAAAAAATACTTTTGAAGTGTTTGTAGAGAATCTTGAAGCAGTGATAAAATATATTAACCGCTTGATGTGAGCTCCTTTCCGCCCTTATACATTCATTCCTCCTGTTCCATTAAATACTATAGTGGGACTTTTCCTCACAGTTGTCCTATGTGTGCACAAAACAGGGAGTTATCCTAGCAGTCATTTGTTTTCTGTATGAATGACCAGGAAATATTTATGTAACAGCAGCACTCTGCCTAGGGAAAGAGTTCAAAGAGTAATGCACACACATATGTACAGACTAACTTATTGGTCAGACAGTCAGACTGTCCTATTTTGACAGCAGTTTGAAAACTAAGTGGACCTGCGTAACTTGGAGTGTGGGAAAGTCTTGTTTGATCAAAGGTATGCAAAGAGGTAACTACCATTGTTACAGGTAGCATGAGGTACTGACTCCAGCTCCTTTACTTGCGCCCAGTGGCATATCTATAATGGGTGAAGTTTGTGGTGCACACGGGCCCTTTGGTCCACAGGGGGCCCACACCGCACACACTGGATCCATTTCTTCTATACTTACCTTTCTGGTGTCCGGGTGGGGGCCCCCTCCTCTCCCGTAGCCGGCAGCACCGCTGTTAGCGCTCCCAGCACTAGAGACTCTGGCACAGTGCCAGAGTCTTCAGCACATGCGCAAGTCTCCCAAAAAAATGGCGGCGGCGGCCATTATTTCAGAGTCCTGCGCATGCACTGTAGACTCTGGCACTGTGCCAGAGTCTCTAGTGCTGAGAGCGCTAACAGCGGCGCTGCCAGCTATGGGAGAGGAGGGAGCCCACACACAGAGACTGCAAACGGGTCCCCTCCTCTCTAGATATGCCGCTGCCTGGCTCTGATGCATAGTTGAAAGTAAATCTGCCCTATACTGTATGTTCCCACAGGGCCGTTCCTGGGCATAGACGGCCTAGGCATTTGCATTAGGACAGAGCCGGCTCTAGCCAATTTGATGCCCTAGGCAAGATTTTGGCTGGTGCCCCCTAGCTCCACAGCTATTTCTGCATCTGACCCAGCAACTGTCAGACAGAGAGGCCCACCGGAAATGTATCCTGTGCCCCTGTGGACCAATCCAACCCTGCGTAATGCCACACAGTAATGCACCTTACACATATGCCCCACATTAGTAATGTTCATAATACACAATTGCCACACAGTAATGCACCTTACACATATGCCCCACATGGGTGGTCTTTAGGTTGCCGGTGGCCGGCCTCCCGGCGACCACCATACCGGCGCCGGAATCCTGACCGCCAGCATACCGACATCTTTTCTCCCTCTTGGGGGTCCATGACCCCCCTGGAGGGAGAATAGATAATGTGGCGCACGCAGCGAGCCCGCAAGGGGCTCATTTGTGCTCGCCCACCTGCCTGTATGCCGGCGGTCGGGATTCCATCGCCGGTATGCTGGTCACCAGGACCCCGACCGCCGGCAAACCATACTACATCCGCAGTGTCGGACTGGGGCATGAAGGGACCACCAGGAGGATGCTGTTGTAGGGGCCCATGCTTAAGGGTGTGGCCAGGCTCCACTGGGCCGTGGTCAGCCATCATAGAGAGTTTGGCTAACCATTACAAAGTACATGTTCTGTTCCCCTTGGTAAATATATAATAAACCATATTATTGTGAAGTATAATGTAACATACGTATAATGCATAATTCAAGTGCATTAGGATAGAGTCTGGAACCTGATTCCTAGAGGAGGAGGAGGGCCCACAGGCTGTGGGGCCCACAGGTGGTTTACCCTGTTCCCCTGTGGGCCAGTCCGACCCTGTACACCTGCCCCACATTAGTAAAGCCCGTAATACACACAATTCCACACAATAATGCACCGTACACATATGACCCACATTAGTAATGCCCGTAACACACATAATTCCACACAATAATGCACTGGACACATATGCTCCACATTAGTAATGCTAGTAGCTCATTTTTATAAAACTTACTTTGGCTTGCTGGTTGTCAGTGCGTCTGGATCGGTGACTCCGCATTGTGAGGTCGGGGTGGCAGGCTGAGTGGCGCTGTGGTTTTAGGGAGACTGTGTTTCCGCAAAGTCCCATGGGAGGAGGAGCTGCTGCTGCTGCTGGTCATGTGCAGTAATTTTTTATGCTCCCCACTGCCTTCACTGACTAGTCCTGGTCCGTCAGCTCCCACTGCTGAGAGATCTGATTGCAGTAGTTAACCTAAATCAGGACTTTCACCCAGGGGCAGATCTAGAAGAAAATAACAGAGGGAATTCCATGATAAGGGAAGAGCAGTGTTGCAAGTATGGCTGTATTGGGCAGTACTGTGTGCCGGTAAGAAATTGCCAGCCAGTAGGCAGTAGTGTCGGCCCGACCTGCCCCTCAATGTTCAGTCCGGTCTCCGCCGGCGGCATGTATCTGTAATGAGTTGCCAGTTTGTTAGCCAATCAGAGCTCATGGACTGACAGCTGTGGCTCATGAACTGGTGCCTGATTGGAGATACACGCTGCTGGAGACTGGATTTAGGGGCAGGAGAGGCGCACGCAGTGCTCCCCTCACACGGCAGCCAGCAGCAGCGGTGAGCAGCACTGGGGGGGGGGGTGTACCTGTACCTGGCACTGTGGGGCATATGTGTATCTGGCACTGGGAGCACGGAACTGTGGAGCATATGTGTACCTGGCACTGTGAGGAATATCTGTATCTAGAAATGTGGGGCATATGTGTATCTGACACTGTGGGGTATATGTGTACCTGGCGCTGGGGGGCATATGTGTATCTGTCACTGTGGGGGGCATATCTACACTGTGGGGGCATATCTGGCATTGTGGGTGCATATGTGTATCTGGCACTTTTGGGGGCATATGTGTATCTGGCCCCCAATATGTGTATCATGCCCTCATTTTCATTGGCAACACCCTGTGTGGCATGTGGCCACACCCATTTATTTGGCAGTACCACTAAGAAATTTTTTCTACTTGCACCACTGGGAAGGGAGAGTGGTCAGCTTATGCATCATGGCATGCAACTCGTGGTATTTGTGGGGTGTGTGCGTGCTTGTGCTAGCACCCGCTAAAGGGGCATGTCCTCGCTACAAGGGATGTGGCCTCACAGATTATGCTGTCCTTTGCAAGCCTCACCCATTACTTTTGCTTTTTGGACACAAATACATGTGCCCAGATACTGTGCACTTGCTGGATGGACACAGATGGCAGGAATGTCCAGATACTGCCATACTTGCTGGTTACACAAAGAGACCAGTAACAAACCTACTCTCTTCACTGTTCAGTGTGTTTGCTGGTGTCTGTTACCCCCAGCAACTGCATGCCCTTTATTTTATACTGTGGGAGGGATATGATCTGCCCTCCAGTCTGACACGTCCAAAAGTCATGCTGCACTGATGTTTCATATAGAAATAGTGCAACGCCATTTACTGACCATGTTACAGTGCTGTGGCAGTGGAATTTTATGTCATGGATTGACTTATAAATAGCAACTATCGGATATCTCTACGTGTTCTCCAATGCCAATTACCATCGGATATCCTTTACGTGTTCTCCAGTGCCAATTACAAACGGATATCTCTATATGTTCTTCAGTGCCAATTACCATCAGCTATCTCTGTGTGTTCTCCAGTTACTATCGATTGTTAATTCATTATCTTCTAGTTCTCCAGTGTCTCAAGGAACCGAGTGCCATTAATCATCATCGATTGTTATTTCATTATCTTCTAGTTCTCCAGTGTCTAAAGGAACCGAGTGCCATCAGTCATCATCGATTGTTTCTACAGCACCGAGTGCCATCGGTCAACATAGATTGTTATTTCATTGTCTAGTTATCCAATGTCTCAAGGAACCAAGTGCTATCGATCAACATTGATTGCTTAGTCAATTACCTTCTCATTCTCCAGTGCTTCAAGGAACCAAGTGCTTTGGTTACCATCGGTAGCCATTTCAAGGATCCTCTATTCATCAGTCTACCAAGAATCAATAGTTATTCATTGCTCCTGTTATTTCCAAACTTTGTTCATTGTTTAAAACCAAGCATCCTATATTGACTGTTTCATTTATGACACTCTATTTATTATAGTCTGCTATCAGATACATACTCTCTGTTGCCTCAGTTATTACCGGGTACCTGGCCAGGGGGCCGTAACCTGCCACCGGGTGCAGCAAAACCCAAATCCCCATTGGAAGGGGTCACTGGTGAAAACCTCCCGGAGTGTTAGACTCTGTGCCCTCGGACAAGTCTCGCCAACATCTGGTAATAGTGCTATATGCGGAAGTCCTGTATTCATTCTCGTGTGGTAGTCTTCATCAGCAACCCCCTCTTTATGCAAGTCAGCTGAGTACACAGGGACCCATGTCGTGACAATACGTGTATGAGTCAGAAATAGTAATCTAATGTTGCAGTTCGCTTTCACCTACAGTGTCACACAATACACGTATGAGTCAGAAATAATAATCTAATGATGCGGTTCACTTTCACCTACAGTGTTGCACAAAACGTGTATGAGTCATAAATTATAATTTTACGCTGTGGTTCACTTTCACCTACAGTATCAAGCAATACATGTAGGAGTCATAAATAGTTATCTATCACTGCGGTTTAATTTCACCAACAGTGTCACACAATAAATACACCTATGAGTATGAAAATATATTACTGTGGTACCACCTTCACCCACAGTGTCGCACAATACATGTATGAGTGAGAAATAGTAATCAAATATTGTGGTTTAATTTCACCAACACTGTCGCGCAATAAATACATATATGAGTATGAAAATATATTACTGTGGTACCACCTTCACCCACAGCATCGCACAATATGTGTATGAGTCAGAAATAATAACGCTGCCGTTCACTTTCACTTACAGTGTCATACAATACGTGTATGAGTCAGAAATAGTAATCTAACACTGTAGTTTAATTTCACCTACAGTGTCACAAATTCAGTATGTGTATGATTATACACTGCAGACTGACTGGCAGTGTCACATAAAAATAAAAGTATAGTACACTGGGGTTTAACACCAAGAAAATCATTATTTTTTCTAATGATATATTATTCAGCTATAACCGGTGCAGAGCACCCCTAGATTAACAGAGGTCCCCTTTATGTACAACAAAGCACGGACCACTTACTGTGTCACTCACAATACATGTATGATTATAGTACACTGTACACTGAAAACAGAACACCCATGGACGGACACCACATGGACACGTCCATTCACTACAACCTCCACAGCTGGCATAAAATAGCGCGATCACCGATTATATAGAATCCAAAATCCGCAAGAATCAGACAGTGGGAGGATGATGTTTTGCCTTGATTTGGGATCCGAGTCAGGTGGGAAAACCAGAGCTGGACTCGTATCGCAATGTTCAGGTGGGTCCAGTTAAATCACGGGTGTAGCTACCATTGGTGCAGGCAGTGCAGCTGCTGTAGGGCCCAGAGCTGAGAGGTGCCCACCTTCCCTGTCAAAGTTACATGTGTTTTATACACTTTTGGCAATTGGGTGGTACATAGGGGTCCTTTCAAACTTTTTCTTTGGGGCCTGCAATATATTTAGGTGGCCCCTGGACCTGCTCATTGTAGTGTGGTATAAACTGGAGGGTATTTGAATGTTATATAATATGAACCAGGACACTGTGATGAGGCACAATATAAACAGGGAGCACTATATATCATAATGTGAATTTGGGGGTACCATGCGGTATAATGTATACTGGCAGCTCTGAAATGTGACATAGGGTGAACTTAAGCACTACTGCAATTCATAAAAGAAATTAGGGCACTACTATGGGGCGTAACATTAAATAAGGCTCTACTATGGTTCAGAAAATGGACTAGGACACTATTATAGGTCATAAAATTAACAACTGCTGCAGAGAAGTGTCTCTCTAGAAGCACTGGGATGGGGGCCCCTTCAAAATGTTGCTATGGGTCTGGCTATGCCCCTGGTTTAAATGCTCGTTATCTTGCATGCAGCTGTACTAGAGCTGTTTCCAAGGTAATTATACCATACAGAATTCCATAAAGTGCTGTTTCTCTTTGTCTCTGTGTGTGTATGTTAGGGTACTTTGACCACTCTAGGTCTGGTCTATCAACTCTCTTCAGTCATCAGTCAGAATTCTGTACTTAGCAACCGGTTGGAGGTGAGAAAATGAAAAGATCACACACAGGATTATGTGTAACCTAGACAGATCAGGCTGATCTGCCCAGGGCCCGTCCTAGGGGTTTATTTTATACTTTATGAACAAAGAAACGATATGTGCCAATAATTTTAGCCAATCAGAATATACCATGTATACCTTGGAACATGAAATACATCAACTGTTATATAAGATTATAATTAGCAATTAGAGCATCTTTGAATATGTTTTATTGCTTCTCGTGTTTATCAGCCTTCCGGACATATAGACAAGACATCCTTTCTGATGGTCAAATGGTCAGGGTCCCACTGTTCCCGATGTTCAGACATATTGGCGATCTGCCTGACTGGCCTTGAATACATCTTGTGTTGTATACCTTTGAACAATTCATGCTTTTAATATAATTTTCTGAGTACATAGTTTCTGAATATCTGTGCAGTATTTAAGGATTCATCAATACATTTGATGTGATTAACAGTAAATATCTTAATCAATGCAAAAAAGCTTGAATCAATATATAATTGCTATACTGCGAAAGCTCTTACACTATCATTTCCCCTCTTTTTTGATTCCACTTTTTCCCCCTATTCTACCTACACTAGGCTACATTAGTAATCCCTGTCATGATTCCGGCACCTACTGTATGTCACCACACTGGGGTGGGCAGCCTGCCATTAAATGCCCTCATGGCAAGAAAACTAATGCAACGAGTTCCCTATTCTACAGAAGAACCTCTTGGACATTTCTGATTGTGTTCATCTTGTTTACATGTTTTCTGAATTTGCAAGAAAAATAACAATTCCAAGCAACCAGCCCTATCAATACTATGACTATTGCCAGTAGTGGGTGTAGAACAGTTTTCATTAATCCTGTAGCTGATGGGGATTTTCCTGTGAAAATATTCCACCAGTGTTGCTGCAAGTTATTCTTTAGCTGTGTGGCCATGTGTTTCAGTTCCCCCGCCTCTACTACTGTTTGCATTTGCGCATGTCTTGTAGAGTAATTAACTTCCCTTAAATGCTCTTCCAATTTTTCCGTATTGTTGATTATATTAATGATGTCCTGTATGCTTACAGTTATGTTATGGGGGGGAAGAGTTAATGGTTTAAAAGCTTGGTCTAGGTAATCAGTCTGATCCTTATAGAAAACAATAGTCTGATTTTTCCATATTAAATGTGTTACATTAAACAGGCATCCTGAAAAAGGGTGTGGTAACTGGTATAGCTGGGTGATCTGTTTATCATATGTAATCATACAGACTATTTGTGGTGCCACTTCTATGAAGATGTCATCTTTTGGGTCATGCAACTCCCAATTACAAACACTAGTAGGGTTCCTAAGCTGACATGATCCTGGTATGTAAGTAGTGTGGGGACATGCCAGCCCATTATCAGTGCTAGTGCATAGGGATAGGTCATGAGTTTTGTTTTCTGAATCAATATAATGCCCTATGAAACTGTGGTTCCAATAAATCTGAGTTACCTGCTTTTGTGGTGAAGGGTACTGCTAAAATTAAGTATTTACACATGAGCTTAGGTTCTGTTATGTTGTAGGTTTCAATTTGCCCCCAACACCACCTGCCTGTGCAATAAACCTTATGTCCATATAGCCTGACCCATAACTCAGATGCTATATTAAACATTTTTCTGTAAACCTGTATGTTCCCAGTCATTAACTGGGTCTGGGCTAGATTCTTCTGTTGTTCCTGATACACAGTTCTTATGGAACATTCTGTCCACTTAAACAAACTGGAGATGTTTTTGGTCAGTTTTAACGTGTTCATAAAAGAACTATTGACCAAGGTTAGAAAAGAATGATCCCAATTAATGACCTTTAGAATCGGATTGAAGACAGTGGGCATCCATTTTGCCTGCACGTGAACCACTCTTTCCATATCACTACCTGCATCACTCATCTTGTTAGTCAGTGTTTCTATGTCTATGGAATTTAGTGCTCCCATTGTTGCTCCTGCCCCTCCCAACAGGATATCATACCATTCTCTTTTTATTCGGTTACACTTAGGGCCTTTGGGAAATGAAATATTAAATTGATGTAGTGTCCTAAATTGTTTTATTCCCACCTTCTGACAGGTTGCTGGTATCTCAACCAAAGTATCATTCCTTATTTTTGGCTTATTTTGCAAAATATTAAATTTTGATCTGTGTCCTGTGATATTATCAGGGAAACTGGATATGTTAGTACACACAATTACTGTGCTTGTGTAGTCTTGTGCGGACAATTTAGTATTAAAAGGTAGTTCCTTAGATCCATTTATACATCTTGATATGGCCTGAGTTACCCCCTTATCTCTTATTGGGTTTGTGAATGGCTCTACACAGCATTTCATCTTAATTTTGGTACCATGGGACAATGTGAATGTGGTGCGGTTATTTGGCAATAGAAACAGATGCACTTCTGCACCAATTTTTTTCTTATACATTTTTCCTTCATTTATAATAATCTTAAGAGCTTTACATGCTCTCCACCATTTTGTATCTTGCTCTGACATGTTTTTTGGTGTCTCATAAGTGAGAACTCCTCCCTTTTTATAAAAGTAAAAACAAACAGAGGGTTGTGTGGTTAGATTATAGTAATTCCACCGTTGGTCATCAAAACTCCACCAGCAGGAATCTGGTTTTCCTTTACCGGGAGTCCTATCATGACACTCCCTTTCTGTAAACCAAACCCCTGGATTTAGAGCCCTAACCATGGGGATTACGCCTAACAACAACCAAAGGATAAGCAACTTCATTCTCCTGGTTGGAGAGTCACTGTCAACTTCTTCGAGTGGGAGGCGTGTACCCAAGTATCGTGTCCTTCCACCTTTATCGAGGTAGGCGTGGTTAGCAGCACTTGATATGGACCATCATATCTTGGTACAAAGGTCTTTCTCACATGTCTTTTAAATTAGACCCAATCTCCTGGATTTAGCTTATGCATAGCTGATCCTTCTGGGTCTGGAATGGAAGAAAACACTTGGCAATGGAGGTTAGTCAACGTTTTACAGACCTCCTGTACATAACCTGTTAAATCACCATGATTATGTTGTAACTGTTGTGGATAATAACAACCTGTTCTTTGAGCTGATCCAAACAGTATCTCATATGGAGTTAGCTTGCTAGGTCTCATAGGTGTAGTCCTAATATTAAACAAGAGTATAGGTAGGCATTCTGGCCAAGTTCTTTTGGTTTCTGTCATCATTTTCTGTAGTTTTAGCTTAAGGTCAAAGTTCAAACGTTCCACCCTCCCACTGGCCTGAGGTCTATAGGGCAAGTGGAAGGCCTTCTGCACCCCTAAATCTTTCATTATATGCTGCATGACCTCTCCTGTGAAATGTGTACCTCTATCTGATTCTATAACCTCAGGTACCCCAAATCTACAAACTACTTCTGCTATCAGTTTCTTTGCAGTAGTTTTTGCTGTGGCCTTGCTCACTGGCCAGGCTTCGGCCCAGTGACTAAACATGTCCGTTGCTACTAGTACATATTCATATGGACCGCTTCGTGGCAACTGTATATATTCAATTTGTAGTCTCTGAAATGGGTAAGAGGCTTTGGGTATAGTTCCTAGAGGTGTCTTGGTTCTTTGTCCTGGATTGCTGATTCCACAGATCCAGCATCCTGCTACAAAGTTTGTTGCAGCTTTGTTGAAGCCTGGAGCTATCCAATGCTCTTGTACACTGTTCACCATGGCTTCCTTTGAATGATGTACCTGTCCATGAGCTACTTGTAACATAGGTGGAAATAGAACTGCTGGTAGACAATACTTTAATTCTCTTGACTTCCAAAGTCCATGTTCATCTTCTTCTGCTCCCAATTGTGTCCATTTTTCCTTTTCTCCTTGTGATGCTTGTTGTTGAATTTTGATCAACTCCTCTTCACTGGGCATTTGCCTCACATCTTGAGCTACTAAGACTTGCTCAGGTTCTTTTGATTGTAAGGCAATTCTCTTGGCTTCTGTATCTGCAAATGCATTTCCTTCCATGGTTTGGTTCTTAGTATGTGCTTGCACCTTGATTATTCCAATCCTTTTAGGTAGTTCCAATGCTCTAAAAAGTTCCATAATCAAACTGGCATGTTTTAATGGGTTTTCCATTTGCACCTTTGAAGTCTCTACTTTTCCAAATCGGACCGGAATCTTGGGACACTCCTCAAGCATAGTGTGAATCCGTGTAGATGTTAGCTGTCATGTTTTCAGCATGTATGCAGGCTTTAGTCATTGCTATGAGTTCTGCTTCTTGTGTGGACATGCTTGATGGCAATGGTCCGGAATCTATGACATCAGTTTCAGTCGTTACTGCATATCCTGTCCTTGGGGATCCATTACCATAATATCTTTGTCACGATCCGGGTACTGAGACACCAGTTTTTACCCATTAGGTGCCTCCTGAGGTTGGCTGAGCGGGCCAGGGCCGGGTGTTAACTTAGGTTATTGCTTGTAGCGCTGGTCTTAGCTAACCACCTTAGTATATGTACTTAAGGAAGTGCAGCGCTTTTGGTCCCTCCGCGGCCGTCACCGCTGCGTCTGGGGGCTCCTGTCTGGATGCATGTCCTCCATGTTCCTTTGTTGCGGCTTCTGTCTCTGCCCACTGCGCGCCGCTGGGCGCATGTGATTCTGCTGCTGCGGCCTTCACTGCCATTATTGCATCTTCCCACAGTAGTTAATTCCCCTTCTGTTACCGTTCATGGACGCAGACATGTTGGACTCCAGTCACCTGTTTCATTCCTCCAATCTGCAGTGCTGCCTAAAGCTCAGGTATCATGGTTAGCCAATTCCCGCTGACCATGGGGGATAAATACCCTGTATCCACACCCAGAAGATTGTCAGTGCTTCCATTGTCGTCTGCTACTCCAGTGTGCAGTTCTCTTGTGGACTCTCTTTGCAACTCAGCCTGACTCCTCAGTGGTTCCTTCCTGCAGCGTTAATCCAGCTCTCCTGTGGTTATTCTGTGGTGCAATCCGCTTCCCTGCCATCCTGCACCTAGTGCTAGTGGTGTGTATACTCTGGCTTCTCAGCAGCCATTCTTCATTTTTCATTTATCTACGAACTCTAGCTTCATTCCTCATTTACCTATGAACCCCAGCTTCATTCTTCATTTACCTGCAAACCCCAGCTTCATTCTTCATTTACCTGCAAACCCCAGCTTCATTTCTCATTTAACAGCAAACTCCAGCTTCATCTTCAGTTTACCCACGAACACTAATATTATTTACAGCTTCACCTTTATTTCCCATCATCACGTTATTCCTCACCTGGGCTCCCAAGTTTTATACAGAACTTTGTGTTATTCCGGATTACTGGTCCCAACCAGCACTGTGTTTTATCATCCCCTGTGACATTTGTCACAACTGAGGGCTGGGGACCGTGACTGGGAGCCTCAGTTGTAGGGGCTGACGGGTACTTAAATTTAGGAGGAGCTATGTGACTCCTGGACATACGTATTGACAGCAGCAAAGAATGCCCGAGGGCGTGACCACAACAACTGGGAATTCCTTAAGTGCTTTTATTAAATAAAAAGTCAGATAACGTGCAAAAGAATAATATAAAGTCACACGTGATAATTAAGTTCACAATCGGTGAAGGCCAGTAACCTGGAATATGGAAGAAAGTCCTGTAAACAATAAATGAGGCTGGGGTTCACTGGAAGATGAGGAATGAAACTGGAGTACGCAGGAACTGAAGAATGAAGGATGATTACTGCAAAGCAAAAGTTCAAACACAGGAATCCAAAGTAGGCTGTAGGGGTTAACACTGGAGAGTCGGGTTACACAGGCAGAGTGTAATCACCAGGGAAGTCAGGCTGATCTGCAGAATGGAATTGCAGGAGAAAATCTGTAGTGAAGCTTGTATGCTGGAATCACAGATGACAATGAAAGCACTGACGATCTTTTGGGAGCTGGGACCGGATATTTATACCTGCTGCATAGCAGGGATTGGCTGAGCAATTATGACAAGGCTCCAGCACCGTGGATAGGAGGAATAATGTCATGTGACTGGAGTCTAACATGGCTGCGCCCATGAACAAACAAAGAAGGGGAATTAAGTACTATAGGGAAGGTGCAACACTTGCGATGTAGGCCGCAGTAGCAGAATAACATGCGCCCAGTGGCGCGCGGCGGTCAGCGAGACAGGAGTGGCAGCAGAGGCCCATGGAGGACGTACATCCAGAAGGAAAATGGTGTCTCAGTATCCGGATCGTGACAGTACCCCCCCTTTTAGGAGTGGCCCCAGGACACTTCTTAAGTTTACCTGGCCATCTGGAATGGAACTTCTGGATGAAGACTTGTGCCAACTTGGAAGTGGGGAATCCATGACAGAATCCATCGAGGGATGAGACCACGGACGATGAGGATCAGACAAGGAAACCAGTTGCCTAGTGGGTAACTGGCGGGATACTTTGTGCTGGGCACATTTCGGGCAGGAGGCCACAAATTCAGCAATGTCCTTCTTTAGGGTCGGCCACCAATTTGACCTGGAGACGAATTTTAAGGTCTTGCGTATGCCCGCGTGTCCGGCAAAGCGAGAGGAATGTGCCCGATGCAAGAGCTTCTTCCTGAAAGCCGGCTTCACAAAATTTTTCCCTGGCGGGGGCATAGAGTCCATACTCACTGCGGAGAACGCCACTGGATCAACAATACAATGCTTGTCAGTAGACTCAGACTCATTTTCTTGCTCCCGAGAGTGGGAAAGAGCATCAGCCTTGTGATTCGGTGACCCTGGACAAAACTGTAGCTTGGAGTCTTGGCACAGAGGAGACGGGACATCAGAAGACTTGTAGGAGGATATGCGAACTGGAAGCCCTTTTTGGAGACAGGTTTCTGAGCAGGAAGGACCCCTTGCCAGGATACGGGTCGACTTCCAATCAACTTGAGGATTATGCAGACGTAGCCATGGAAGGCCTAGGACCACAGGATGGGTGGCCCTTGGGATAACCTGGAAAGAAATCAACTCTGTATGCTGGTCCCCTACCTTCAGACGGATAGGTAGGGTCTTGGAGGTAATCACCGCCTCAGGAATCCTACTGCCGTCCACGGCAGTTAGAGATATTGGTGATGACAGTCTCTCAGTGGGAAGAGACCACTGCTTAACGAACTTCTCTGTAATAAAGTTTCCGGCTGCTCCAGAATCCAATAAGGCAGTGAGATTCTTTGTACGCGGAGCCACCTGCAGAGAAACTGAGAGATTGCAGTTACTTGGAAATGGAGAGAAATTCGTCACTCCTAGCTGACCTTCTCCTTGGAGGGCTAGGACTTGAGGTTGTCCCGGACGCTTGGGACAGGACTTGATAACGTGAGAAGATTCGGCACAATACAAACAGAGACGCTCAGCGAGACGTCTACTACGCTCTGCCTGAGATAAACGAGAGCGACCTATCTGCATAGGTTCCTCCAGAGACGGAGATGGCTGACGAGGGATGGAAACCGTAGGAATCCTGGGAAATGTAGATCTTCCTCGTTCAACAGCCCTTTCACGGAACCGTAAATCGACCTTAGTGCAGAGGGAAATGAGCTCGTTTAAAGTTAAAGGCAAGTCTCTAGCAGCGAGCTCATCTTTGATACGCTCGGATAGCCCTCCCCAGAAGGCTGCATAAAGAGCGTCATCATTCCAGGAGACTTCAGATGCCAAGGTCTGGAATTGCACCAAATACTGACCGACAGTTCGCGTCCCCTGACGCAGTCGAAGGATCTCTGAGGAAGCTGATGTCACTCGACCTGGCTCGTCGAAAATTCGTCTGAACGTTGCCACAAAGTTAGCATAGGATGACAACAGGACATCAGACCTTTCCCATATAGGTGAGGCCCAGTCTAGAGCGGCACCAGTGAGTAGAGAAATAAGGTATGCCACCTTAATGCGGTCAGTAGGGAAACTGCTGGGTTGCAATTCAAATTGGATCTCGCACTGGTTTAGGAAACCCCTGCAGGCTTTAGGGGATCCATCATATTTAGAAGGAGTCGGCAAGTGAAGATAGGGAACAGGTACGGTGGGTGGGGACACCACCGGAGGCGCTGGAGTCGGCACACTGGACGCCCCTGATCCACGGAGGGCCGCTTGAATTTCATCCAGCCGGGAGGAGAGGTCCTGGAGACAGCGAACAACATGGTCCTGAGCAGCCTCCTGACATTCAAGGCGGGTTGCCAATTCTTGTATCAGCCTAAGCGCTTGGGCCAGGTCTCCGGCTGGATCCATTAGGTCAGTGCTTACTGTCACAACTGAGGGCTGTGGACCGTAACTGGGAGCCTCAGTTGTAGGGGCTGACGGGTACTTAAATTTAGGAGGAGCTATGTGACTCCTGGACATACGTATTGACAGCAGCAAAGAATGCCCGAGGGCGTGACCACGACAACTGGGAATTCCTTAAGTGCTTTTATTAAATAAAAAGTCAGATAACGTGCAAAAGAATAATGTAAAGTCACACGTGATAATTAAGTTCACAATCGGTGAAGGCCAGTAACCTGGAATATGGAAGAAAGTCCTGTAAACAATAAATGAGGCTGGGGTTCACTGGAAGATGAGGAATGAAACTGGAGTACGCAGGAACTGAAGAATGAAGGATGATTACTGCAAAGCAAAAGTTCAAACACAGGAATCCAAAGTAGGCTGTAGGGGTTAACACTGGAGAGTCGGGTTACACAGGCAGAGTGTAATCACCAGGGAAGTCAGGCTGATCTGCAGAATGGAATTGCAGGAGAAAATCTGTAGTGAAGCTTGTATGCTGGAATCACAGATGACAATGAAAGCACTGACGATCTTTTGGGAGCTGGGACCGGATATTTATACCTGCTGCATAGCAGGGATTGGCTGAGCAATTATGACAAGGCTCCAGCACCGTGGATAGGAGGAATAATGTCATGTGACTGGAGTCTAACATGGCTGCGCCCATGAACAAACAAAGAAGGGGAATTGAGTACTATAGGGAAGGTGCAACACTTGCGATGTAGGCCGCAGTAGCAGAATAACATGCGCCCAGTGGCGCGCGGCGGTCAGCGAGACAGGAGTGGCAGCAGAGGCCCATGGAGGACGTACATCCAGAAGGAAAATGGTGTCTCAGTATCCGGATCGTGACAACATTATTCTTTCATGCACCTTTTATGACTTTTTCTTTTATAAAACCCATTTAAGTTACTCCAGTTGTCGTGGTCACGCCTTCGGGCACTACATAGCGCTACCTTGCATATGTCTAGGAGTCTACTCACTCCTCCCCACATTCTGGTATCCATCAGCCCCTACAACTGAGGCTTCCAGTTACCATCATTAGCCCTCAGTTGTGACAATCTTGATCCATCGACGAACAGGTTCAGGTCTGGATTGTCCAGTGGTGTATCTTGGACATTAGGAAGAGGAAAAGTCTCTAATTCCATGAGGGCTAGGCAATCATGTGGACATTTTTGTGTTGTATTTTCTGCATCTGTAGCAGCATCTTCCTCCTCATGCTTCATCTCCTCATCTGATGATTCACCATCATCACCATTTCCCCCTCTCCTCCCCTCTTTTGAATTGTTGATGGGAAGGAGTGTGACTGGGTTTAGCACAGTACATCTTGTGATGGTGACATGGGAGGCGCTTAATAGTGCTACTTCATATTTGGTAAGTCTGGCTGCAGAAAGATGCTTGGTTCTTGCTTGACTCAGTATTTCTGTTACAGCGTGAGGTACTTGTATACACAGTTGATGATCAAGCACAATGTCTGCCACCTTTTCCTTGAGTATTGCTGCTGCTGCCACTGCTCGGACACAAGATGGCGCTCCTCTGATAATTGGATCCAACTGGGCTGAATAGTATGCCACTGGTCTTTGTGTTGTTCCATGTTTTTGGGTGAGCACACCTAAAGAATGTCCTTTGTCTTCATGGCAGAATAGGTTAAAAGGCTTCTTGTAATCAGGCAATCCCAATGCTGGGGCTGTTATTATGGCTTGCTTTAGTTTTCTTACTGCTTCTTCAATGGTATCCCTGTTTTCTGCTGACGCCTCTTTTTTTGTTAAATCATATAGAGGTTGCATCAGTAGTGAGGCTGAGGGTATCCATTCTCTGCAGTATCCAATAAGGCCCAGGAAAGCTCTGATTTCTTTTAATGTTCTTGGAGTTTTTGCCCGAGTTATTGCTTTTGTCCTTTCATCGGTAAGGTGCCTTGTTCCTTAAGATATACAATGTCCTAAAAAGACAACTTTTTGCTGTATCAGCTGTAGTTTGTCTTTGGACACTCTGCAATCTTCTTCTGCCAAAAAGATGAGCAGTGATACTGTTTCCTTTTTCCACTTCTCTTCTGTCTGTGCAGCAATAAGCAGATCATCGACATATTGAACCAACTGGGTGTCTGTAAAGTGCGGTCTCCATTTCTGCAGGATTAATGCCATTGCTTCTGAGAAGTCTGATGGACTTGTTGCTCCCCCCTGGGGTAATCGTTTCCAACAGTATTGTTTACCTTCATGAGTGAATGTTAGGAACTTCTGGCTTTCTTCTGTAATTGGTACAGAAAAAAATGCGTTCGCTAGATCGAATAATGAGAACCATGCAGCTTCAGTTGGAATCTGATTGAGCAAAGTGTGAGGATTAGGTACTATTGGAGTATTGATAATCAGTCTTTTATTAATTTCTCTTAAATCATGCACAAGTCTGTATTGAACTTAATTTGTACTGGTTTGTTTCTTCACGGGAAACAGAGGAAAGTTAAAAGGGGATCTGCATTCTTTAATGACCCCTACCTTCTTGTATTGTTCCACTTGCTGGGTTATGGCCTTTGAATGTGCTTCTGTGAGAGGATATTATCTGATTGATACTGGTTGCATTCCTGGTTTTTAGCTGTAACTGTACTGGCTGAACCCACATGTGTCCAACATCAGTCTTTCCTTTGGACCAAAGTTTTTCTGGTACTGCCTTCAACCAGTCAGGTACATCAGCCAAATCTTGTTTTGGTGATGGGTTGGAATCTTGTCTCATGTGATATATCTGTATGGCTGCTTCTATCTGTTGATGAACCTTCTCTGGTAACTTACTGGAAAATGTAATTCCTTTAGGTGTGTACTGTATGCAGGCTTGAATCAATTTTAGAACATCTGCTCCTAATAAGTTTACCAGGCAAGTACTAGAGGTAAGAAATTGGGCTGGAATGGGAGTTTCAACATCTTCAATGGTTAATACCATAGGTTTACTTTCCTTTAATTCCACTGTAGTTCCTTCTAAAGCAATTGCTAGAAGTATCTTAGTGGTCATTAATTCACTTGGTACCTCCTGTTGCTGTAAAATTGTTCGGCTTGCTCCAGAGTTTATAATGCATTGATATTGGTGACCTGTTGGCAGTACAAGGGTCACCTGATCATTTTCTTGTTCAGATGGTGTTTTGGCAGGGAGGTACGTCGGGAAGCCACTTTTTCATGCTTTAGGTTTTTCTTGCTGGTTTTCACACCATTCCTTGTATTTCCTGAAATTCTTCTAGAAATGTCCTTCTTGCTTGCAGAAATAACATTTTCTGTCATCTTGCTTGGTTCCTTCTTTTGAGTTTCTTCCGGTGGCTACTTGTGTTGGGCTCCTGATTTTCCACTTGCTTTGTTCCTGTACAACGTGTACTGTTACTTTCGGTATTGCATTCTTTTCTTTGGCTTTTCTTGTCTTTTCATTCTCCCTTTCCTCCATTCCTTCTAGCACATGAACTATTGCTTCAAGTTCCATATAAGAGGTTTCTGGCCTGATCTGGAACAACTGAGTTCTGTAGGCTTCTGACAACCCATTTCGGAATTTAGTCTTTAACAAACTTTTATGTTGAGGGTCATCCGCTGCATAACCTTAATCAGTGTGTCGTATAGTGACTTTATCATAGTAAGTTCTGATGGACTCAGTCTTTTCCTGTTTCAAATCTGGGGCTGCTGGTGCCCTGAGTTTCTGTTCATGACACCATCTTTTAAGTCTTGTCGTATACATCTTTCCACTCTCAAACATTTTGTTTTTTTCCTCTGTCGGGGCGGCCACTATGGCTGGGCAATGATTTGCTGCATCTGCTACTGGCATGGTGATCACTGTCTGGGCGGTTCCTGGTCCTAGTATAGCCTCACACAACTGGTGGTAGTCGACCCATGCTGGTGTCCATATGGCTTGAATTCTTTCCATATAGGCATAAAATGCTGCTGGATTCTTTCTGGGATCTGGGGACTTGGCAACTATACTTGCAATATCGTTGCCATACCATGGTTTGTGGTGTTGGCTCTGAATGATATATGGATTGCCCACCCTGGTTGCATCATCTGCGTTGCGTATTCTCTGCACTTGTACTGGATACAGAGAAATAGGCAATGATGACCGTCTTTCAGCGTTTCTGGTTACATAGATATTTTGACATGGTGGTTCATGGGGTGAAATCCAGTTTCCACAATTTGTGCAGTGTTCATATCCTTCTGGAACACAAAACTGACATACTGGACACAATCTTTCTGGAAAATGTGTCAATGTTATATCTGCCTCCCCTGCAGTGCACATGGTTTTGCCCAGTTGCTAACAGAATTCCTGCTGCGATCAACTTGGAATTACCCCCATAGTTCCTGATTGTGGACTATTTTTCCTGGACTTACAGCTTGATTCCAAACGTCCAGCACCTGTCTAACCATAAAGGGAGCTTTTGGTGGCCAATTTCTTTGGTTTGATCTTATTGGGGTTTCTTGTGATAAAGTATTGGGACACTGGGGCGTGCTCTGTACACATAGCTCAGGTAAATCATTTGGGTTTTCAACCACAGATCCTTTCAAGATAGGGCTAACTACTCGCCACTCCTTTCCTGGTTCATCTTTTCTTAATTTCATTGTTAGTGAGCCTGTAGATGATTCCATTCTATTCTATTTGCACTAGGGGTACCTGGGTGTGCATGCATGTCTGAGTATAGGGGTGCGATATAGGGTGGAGGTGCTGTTGCTGATGTTACAGGCAGTGAGTTTAACGCTGGTGGTGGTGCTATTGGGTACTCTGGTACATTGGGGAAATAATTTTCCTCATCTCTTCTTTATTTTCTGCGTCTAATTCTTTTGCTACGGTGATCCAGATGGTTGCTTGATCTCTACAATTATGTTTGATTATCCAACTCTAGTTACAGGAGGCAAATTTTTCCCATTTCTCTAGGTCTAGTGTCCCCTCTGATGGAAAACCTGCTTTTTTGAAAATTTTACTTATTCCTTTCAGAGCTTTCCTGCCCTCCCTGTTACTAACAATATCCACGGGTTTGTCGGGCCCTGACATCTTTACAGACCGCGCTCCCATGCCTGGGTGTGCATGCGCAGAACCCCTCCTGATGTGGTATTTTAGTAACCCTGTATGAGGGACTCAAAATCTCCTTGTGAGACGCTGACTCTGAAGAATTTATTCTATCCTTGCACCTAAAGAGCTCCTTAAATCCATCTGTGGACAAATGACTGGGGTTGTAGTGTTGCCCGTTCCTCCCTGTAATGGCGGAAAACCTATTAGTACTGCCCCCCAAGTGAGACCTGCATAATAGATTATTTCTTCTGGATCACTGAGGTGTGTCCCTATAATTATAGTTAAATTACTCCAAGGGTCTATACCTCTACCTATATAGACTCCTGCTTGTACCAGTACCCTTGTTGTCCCTTGTGTTCTTGGTAAACTCCCCTTTATTTGTGGAATGCGTTCCCCTTGTGTTTGGAAAATTATGTGTCCTGTGCACCCTGGGCAATCATACCTGAGTCTCCTTTCTATTGGGTCTACCATAAATCTTTTCCCTTGTTTCCCTTCAGACAGTAACTGTTCCTTGTTACTGACCCAATCCTACCCTTTAACTGTCTTGCATAGGGACATACAATAGGAGAATGCAAATTACCTTGCCCCCCTTGTTCAACTGGGGTGCCAACATGCGTTCCCACTATAAGTGTAAGGTTTTCCCAAGGGCGGGTCTTTGATTTCCAATATACACCTGGGGCTGCTTGGCTTGGTAGAATTCCCACCACTTTAGGTGCTCTTAATCCTATAGTCTGAATTACAATATATGCAGTACAATGTGTGCAGGAGAATCTAGTTACTGGTACTGGTTCCATTGCCTAGCAGACACCTGACTCCCCCCACCTTTTCAAAAGCATATCGGCAGAGTACATACAACAGTGCAAGGATCCCAAGACAAAAAGTGACAATAAGTATTATATCTGACAGACTCTCGACCATCTCTTATATCTGGTTTTCCTGTCTTCTGGATACCCTCTCACTGCTATGTCTGTTATTTGTGTATGCGGCAGCTGTTTGAGGCTGTACGGGCAAATGGGTCTTAGACCTGGGATTATGTGATTCCTAGGCCAATAGGTTATGATTTTAGACCAATCATTCTCAATGTAATGTTCCAACAATTCCCTTTTTAAATGGCAACCTATTGTACAATAAAATTCATCATCATTTTCCACATAACCAAATGGGACTTCAGTACTTGTAATTGCTACCAATCTTGGTGCTACGGAACCTTTGTATTTTCTTAACACAACAACACAGGAACAAGATTTACACACACCTCTTTGGTTATCTCTCAATTCAAACTGTTTATCAGCATCAGAGTATACCTTGGCCATACGCCACCTTATGTTTTTTTAAACAATTTTGTTTTCTTAATAAACCTGTATTACTATTATCAAAATGTAAAAGTTTCCTGGATATTTGATTAATTCCCCCTGAGCACTTGTGACAAATTAGCTGAAGATATTTACCCACAATTCAACAATATATTATACATGTACGGTACCTTAAAAAAAAAATTACTTCTGACTGACACTGGGTTCTTTTAAGATATTCTCTGATCTTCCCAACTGGACTTCCACAAATACACACAAGAAGTGCTGAGTCAAGTGAGCAGGTAGAACTCTACACATTAATTCTCACTTACCGATTTTCATCAGCGGTTCCTGAGAGATCAGAGGATTCGTTGCCAGTGGAGGAGATACTGGAAGATCCCGGATGAGCCCCCAGAAATGTTAGGGTACTTTGACCACTCTAGGTCTGGTCTATCAACTCTCTTCAGTCATCAGTCAGAATTCTGTACTTAGCAACCAGTTGGAGATCAGAAAATGAAAAGATCACACACAGGATAATGTGTAACCTAGATAGATCAGGCTGACCTGCCCAGGGCCCGTCCTAGGGGTTTATTTTATACTTTATGAACAAAGAAACGATATGTGCCAATAATTTTAGCCAATCAGAATATACCTAGGAACATGAAATACATCAACAGTCATATAAGATTATAATTAGCAATTAGAGCAGGGGTGGCCAACCAGTCGGAGGCAAAGAGCCAGAAAAGATCCATAGGCAAGTGCAAGAGCCACTATGGTGCACGCGCAAAAATGGGGGTGTGGCCTAGTTGTCACAAAGCCACGCCCCATTTTTGTGCACACATCTTTCGGTATGATGTTTGTAGGAGTGTGACCTTGTGTCATAACCCTGTTTAGTCATGTTGTACAGTGCCACATACATATAAAAATGGCAAATAATGGGTGCCACCACAGTGCCAGATAAATATATGCCCCCAGTGCCAGATACATATACGCCCCCAGTGCCAGATATGCCCCCACAGTGCCAGATATGCCCCCGATGCAGATACACATGTCCCCACAGTGCCAGATATGCCCCCACAGTGCAATATATGCCCCCACAGTGCCAGATATGCCCCCGATGCAGATACACATGTCCCCACAGTGCCAGATATGCCCCACAGTGCCAGATATGCCCCGATGCAGATACACATGTCCCCACAGTGCTTCCCACAGTGCCAGATATGCCCCCACAGTGCTAGATATGCCCCCGATGCAGATATACATGTCCCCACAGTGCCAGATATGCCCCCAGTGCCATATATCCCCCAGTGCAGATACACATGCCCATACAGTGCCAGATATGCCCACACAGTGCCAGATATCCCCCAGTGCAGATACACATGCCCATACAGTGCCAGATATGCCCCAGTGCAGATATTCCCCAGTGCAGGTACACATGCCCCTACAGTGCCAGATATGCCCCCAGTGCAGATACACATGCCCATACAGTGCTTCATATGCCCCCAGTGCAGATACACATGCCCATACAGTGTCAGATATGCCCACACAGTGCCATATATGCCCCAGTGCAGCTATACCCCAGTGCAGGTACACATGCCCCCACAGTGCCAGATATGCCCCCAGTGCAGATACACATGCCCATACAGTGCCAGATATGCCCACACAGTGCCATATATGCCCACACAGTGCCAGATATGCCCCAGTGCAGATATGCCCCAATGCAGGTACACATGCCCCCACAGTGCCAGATATACCCCCAGTGCAGATACACATGCCCCCACAGTGCCTCATATGCCCCCAGTGCAGATACAGATGCCCCCACAGTGCCTCATATGCCCCCACAGTGCTGATACATAAGCCGCCACAGTGCCTCACTCCCCCCCCCAAAAAAAAAAACCCAAAGTGCTGCTTACCGCGCTGCTGTGAGGGGAAGGAGAGCGCAGCGCGCACCTCTCCTACCCCTCCGTCTCTGGCGGCGGTGTGTATCTTCAATTCTGCGCCGGCCCATGAGCCAATCAGAGCTTGCGTACCGGCAGCCAATCAGGAGCCTTAGCTGCCAGTCCGCGAGCTCTGATTGGCTCATGGGCCGCCACAGAATTGAAGATACACACCGCCGCTGGAGACCTGCGGCAGTGAGTGTGGTGTGTCGGGCAGCGGTGGCCGGGAGCGCATCGAGCCGCATGCGGAGGATGAAAGAGCCGCATGCGGCTCGAGAGCCGCGGGTTGGCCACCGCTGAATTAGAGCATCTTTGAATATGTTTTATTGCTTCTCGTGTTTATCAGCCTTCCGGACTTATAGACAAGACATTCTTTCTGATGGTCAAATGGTCAGGGTCCCACTGTTCCCGATGTTCAGACATATTGGCGATCTGCCTGACTGGCCTTGAATACATCTTGTGTTGTATGCCCTTGAACAATTCATGCTTTTAATATAATTTTCTGACTACATAGTTTCTGAATATCTGTGCAGTATTTAAGTATTCATCAATACATTTGATGTGATTAATAGTAAATATCTTAATCAATGCAAAAAAGCTTGAATCAATATATAATTGATATACAGCGGAAGCTCTTACACTATCATTTGTGTGTGTGTGTGTGTGTGTGTGTGTGTGTGTGTGTGTGTGTGTGTGTGTGTGTGTGTGTGTGTGTGAACATACCTCCCAACATTCAAACACCGGTTCGGGACTTCCTCACACGGCAAAGCCGCGCGCGCCCAAAAAGGGGGTGCAGCTATGAAAAGGGTGCTTGGCTCTGCAAGGATGCCGCAATTGCAAGACACGCCTCCCTTTTTCATATATATATATATATATATATATATATATATACTTCTCAAAAAATAAAGGGAACACTAAAATAACACATCCTAGATCTGAATGAATGAAATATTCTTATTAAATACTTTGTTATTTACATAGTTGAATGTGCTGACAACAAAGTCACATAATAATTATCAATGGAAATCAAATTTATTAACCCATGAAGGTCTGGATTTGGAGTCACACTCAAAATTAAAGTGGAAAAACACACTACAGGCTGATCCAACTTTGATGTAATGTCCTTAAAACAAGTCAAAATGAGGCTCAGTAGTGTGTTTGGCCTCCATGTGCCTGTATGACCTCCCTACAATGCCTGGGCATGCTCCTGATGAGGTGGCAGATGGTCTCCTGAGGGACCTCCTCCCAGACCTGGACTAAAGCATCCACCAACTCCTGGACAGTCTGTGGTGACAGTCTGGTGGATGGAGCGAGACATGATGTCCCAGATGTGCTCAATTGGATTCAGGTCTGGGGAACGGGCGGGCCAGTCCATAGCATCAATGCCTTCATCTTGCAGGAACTGCTGACACACTCCAGCCACATGAGGTCTAGCATTGTCTTGCATTAGGAGGAACCCAGGGCCAACCGCACCAGCATATGGTCTCACAAGGGGTCTGAGGATCTCATCTCGGTACCTAATGGCAGTCAGGCTACCTTTGGCGAGCACATGGAGGGCTGTGTGGCCCCCCCAAAGAAATGCCACCCCACACCAATACTGACTCACTGCCAAACCGGTCATGCTGGAGGATGTTGCAGGCAGCAGAACGTTCTCCTTGGCGTCTCCAGACTCTGTCACATCTGTCACATGTGCTCAGTGAGAACCTGCTTTCATCTGTGAAGAGCACAGGGCGCCAGTGGCGAATTTGCCAATCTTGGTGTTCTCTGGCAAATGCCAAACGTCCTGCATGGTGTTGGGCTGTAAGTACAACCCCCAACTGTGGACGTCTGGCCCTCATACCACCCTCATGGAGTCTGTTTCTGATCGTTTGAGTAGGCACATGCACATTTGTGGCTTGCTGTAGGTCATTTTGCAGGGCTCTGGCAGTGCTCCTCCTGTTCCTCCTTGCACAAAGGCGGAGGTAGCGGTCCTGCTGCTGGGTTGTTGCCCTCCTACGGCCTCCTCCACGTCTCCTGATGTACTGGCCTGTCTCCTGGTAGCGCCTCCATGCTCTGGACACTACGCTGACAGACACAGCAAACCTTCTTGCCACAGCTCACATTGATGTGCCATCCTGGATGAGCTGCACTACCTGAACCGCTTGTGTGGGTTCTAGACTCCATCTCATGCTACCACTAGAGTGAAAGCACTGCCAGCTTTCAAAAGTGACCAAAACATCAGCCAGAAAGCATAGGAGCTGAGAAGTGGTCTGTGGTCCTTTATAGGGGGTGTCTTGCTAATTGACTATCATTTCCACCTGTTGTCTATTCCATTTGAACAGCATGTGAAATTGATTGTCAATCAGTGTTGCTTCCTAAGAGGACAGTTTGATTTCACAGAAGTGTGGTTGACTTGGAGTTACATTGTGTTGTTTAAGTGTTCCCTTTATTTTTTTGAGTAGTGTATATATATATATATATATATATATATATATATATATATGAAGTATTAAGTCTAAAATTATGAAATTGTGGTTTTTTTATTGACAGATGAAGAGTAATTAGCCAAATTAATTTGTTTTCCAATGACAGATGATTTAGCTCATCTGAGGCCCAGATTAATCAAGCCGTTGAGAGTGATAAATTGCACCATGATAGAGTACCAACCAATCAGCTCCTAACTGTCATGTTACAGGCTGTGTTCGAAAAATGACAGGAGCTGGTTGTCTGGTACTTTATCACCGTGCAATTTATCACTCTCCAATGCTTGATAAATCTGGGCCTATGAGAGGTGTAATAATTGCACATTTTATCATTGCTAGTGAGCACATATTCCTTTTGACAATAACTGATAATCCCTGTTGGTGGAGATAGTTTAATAACAGCTCTTTTAGAGCACGTGTAACAATTCTGCTTTTGCTAACGAAGAAGAATAGTGTGATGGTGACAGGGAAAAAGGATGATTGCTTTCCTATTGGAAATGTTAGCATATCTATATATCTTTACACACTAATCAATAAAAGACTGTTTATTCATCATTGGCACACATGTGCTTGCACATGTTCAGGAGTGAGGACCTGCAGGCTGCTATTCAAGGTCATTGTTTCAGCACGGAGTACAAATAAATAATGTTTACTGATTAGTTTCAGTAGACCATCTACCAGCAGAGGGAATGACAGAAAACTAGAGCAGATGTTGTTGTGTAAATCTTTATTACTCACAAAGAAGTGCCTAGACATGTTCTTACCAAGCCTGTGTCATTTATTGTCACTAGCAAATAGAAATGCCTATCCAAATAGCAAGAACTGGGACCGACAACTATGCTGTTGTACGCTCAGGTAGATCCTTGAGACATACTGTAAAATAGATCCAATTATCTTTAATATGTTATTTGGAAATAAGTATTCTTTAAACAACTATAACAAGTGCACATTTTTGTGCCATGACTATTATACTGCATTTATTCAGGTATACTGATTTTCTGAAACGGAAAGTTTATCTTATCTTTGCAATATGGATGTCACTAGATTGAGCAGCATTGGCCCTCATTCCGAGTTGATCGGTCGCAAGGCGAATTTAGCAGAGTTACACACGCTAAGCCGCCGCCTACTGGGAGTGAATCTTAGCTTCTTAAAATTGCGACCGATGTATTCGCAATATTGCGATTACTAACTACTTAGCAGTTTCAGAGTAGCTCCAGACTTACTCTGCCTGTGCGATCAGTTCAGTGCTTGTCGTTCCTGGTTGACGTCACAAACACACCCAGCGTTCGCCCAGGCACTCCCACCGTTTCTCCGGCCACTCCTGCGTTTTTTCCGGAAACGGTAGCGTTTTCAGCCACACGCCCCTGAAACGCCGTGTTTCCGCCCAGTAACACCCATTTCCTGTCAATGACATTACGATCGCCGGAGCGAAGAAAAAGCCGTGAGTAAAAATACTTTCTTCATAGTAAAGTTACTTGGCGCAGTCGCAGTGCGAACTTTGCGCATGCGTACTAAGCGGATTTTCACTGTGATGCGATGAAAAAGAACGAGCGAACAACTCGGAATGAGGGCCCTTGTGCAGTGAGTAAGCAATTAACTGCATGGGTCCTGATCTCCTCCATAGTGCAACATATACAGGTGAGAAAACTAATAAACAAAGGGACATAGCCACACCTACTCATATGGCTACACCAACACACTATAGGCATGTGCACATGGTATACCAAGTATGCCCAGGCACTCCCTAATGTATGATGTAGTCTCCGCAGCTGGCACGCCCCATCCCTACCCTCTTACCTAGGGTTACCACCTCATCCCTTTAATTCTGACACACATATTAATTACACAGGTTCTGTGGCTGGCTAACTTCAAGACTCCACTTCACCTGGTTTTAATCAGCCACAGAACCTGTGTAATTAATATGTGTCCAGAATTAAAGGGATGAGGTGGTAACCCTACTCTTACCATGTAATCAAAAGCCTAATCCCACTTCTTAACAGGAATAGTCTGTGATAGGGAGGAGTGTCCTGATCAGCCGGGATCTCTTTTACAGTCTCTGCTATACTCCGAATGGCTGAGTCACACATCACATAGTCCAGAGCAGAGGTTCTCAAACTCGGTCCTCGGGAGCCCACACAGTGCATGTTTTGCAGGTCTCCTCACAGAATCGCAAGTGAAATAATTAGCTCCACCTGTGGACCTTTTAAAATGTGTCAGTGAGTAATTAATACACCTGTGCACCTGCTGAGTTACCTGCAAAACATGCACTGTGTGGGCTCCCGAGGACCGAGTTTGAGAACCTCTGACATAGGCAATTAGCCAAGCAGAGCACAGGCTTACTCCTACCTATAATGCAAAGCCACAGAGGTAAGGATGACCATCGTTGGGTCACCCATTGATGGTTTCCATCGATAGTGCCATTGGTGGTTAACACTGAAGACAGAAAACCTTTGACTGTTTACACCAGGGCTGGCCAAACCAGTCCTCGAGATCTACCAACAGTTCACATTTTCTAGACCGCCTAGCTGGTGCACAGGTGTAGTCATTACTAATTAAGATGTGCTGCATTCATTCCTAACTGAAAATTCTACAGATCTCCAGGAGGCCTGGAAAACATGAACTGTTGGTAGATCTCAAGGACCGGTTTGGCCAGCCCTGGTTTACACTATTAACGGATATTTGTAGAACCAGGACTCGGTGGGTGGCAGCCATTCAAGTAAGAGACTTGGCTTGTGGGTCACATCAGGAGCTCATCTAAGCTCCAAGTTCCTGTCTTTAGGCGGGGGGGGGGGGGGGGGGGACACACTGTCATACTGTCATGCCGAGAACTATCAGATCTCCACCATTGATGTGGGGAAAACCTATCATCCATTAATGATTATTAGCCTACCATGGTCTGTGGCCATCCCTACATGGAGGAAGCTGGAGGAGGCAGCTACACAGAAAGAACAAATGTGGATGTCTGTGAGGAAAAATTGAGTCTTATGGGTAAATGTAATGTCCTGCAAGATGTTTTAAAGAGGCAATCATTTAAAAGGCAAAAGCAACAATCAATGTGATTATAATGTCGACAAAACATTCCTAATGGTACAGCGGTGACTACTTTGTTCATCAGAATCGACGGCTCTGGTAGTGCCTTCCGGGTATGGCCATCAGCTGACAGTGTGTCTAGCTGATTCTGTGACTATTAGGGCAGCGAGTATCACTAACATCAAATCCTAACTCTTCCCCTGCAGCCTAACACTAGCCTCCCCTCTAGCAGCCTAAAGCTTGATACACGCTATAAGATCATTTCTCCAATCTTTCTGTTTGGAGCGAAAATCTGGTAATGTATGGGAGCAAATGACAATTGACCATTTGCTCCGAAACACTAGAAAACGTACAAAAATGGACTTTCAGACAAATTGGTTAAAGCCATTTGATTTAATCAAGTTATCCAAACAACCATTTTTGACCATTTTCTGGCTTTTGCGAGCAGAAGATTGATTGTAATTCATCACTAGATTTTCGCTCCCGCCAGAAAAATTAGACAGATAATCAAAAACTGGGTACACACTGATGCAATGTGTACCCAGGCGATTTGTCGGGCTGAAGGGCCGACATATTGGTACCTGGGTATACACTGAGCTTGGTAATGAAGGTTGGAGTGACACATCACCTCTTCCTTCATTAGATATGCTGTGGTCGATAACGTTATGTACAGCACATCAAACCTAGTGACCACGGGCACCCACAAATTCCTGGTACACACTGATCGATCAGGCCAATGTGACGGTACGATTTGGCTGGAACCGACATATCGGTCCAACATCGCGTCAGTGAGTAACAGCTTAAAGTGTGTATCCAGCTTAACCCTCCCCTCCCACAGCTTAACCCTAAAGTTGGACATACACTCAGGGCTTAAAGTGGTCCTGGAGAGATGGTGGAACTAATTTACCCTGCCACCGTTGCAGTGTGGGCACATGGCACTGTGGGGGCATATGTGGCACTGTGGGGGCATATCTGGTACTGTGTGGGCATATTTGTACCTGGCACTGTGGGGGAATATGTAGCACTGGGGGCATATCTAGCACTGTGGGGGCATATCTGGCACTGGGGGCATATGTGTATCTGGCACTGTGGGGGCATATGTGTTTGAGGTTTTTACCTGTGGGGGCCAATGTGTGATTTTGTGCGAGACAGCCCCTTTTTTGTTATGCCACACCCTCTTTTCGGGCATGCGCCTGCGGCGCGCACAATTGTCTCGTATAGGTAGATTACAAAAGCTTTTCAGCTTTCAAAGTAGATCACCGTCTGGCCACCCCTGATCTAATGGATTATATGGTCTCTATGAACATTTAGGAGATGGTACTGCAGCTCTTGTTTTCTACCTGGCTATTATGGCATGTATTCCTGGTAGATAATATTATTGCTGCATTTGTTTAGAAAAATATGTGATTTTGGGGGAGGCGTATTAAGCCTGGAGAAGTCATAAAACAGTGATAAGTGCAAGGTGATAACACACCAGCCAATCAGCTCCTAGCAATTTACATATTGGAGCTGATTGGCTGGTGCGTTATCACTTTGAACGTATCACTGCTACATCACTTCTCCAGGCTTAATACATCTGCCCCTAAAATTGTCTTACAAGTACAATTTATTTTAAATGATTGTATTAATGTGGTTACTTTAACTAATTTGATTAAATAAATGTATTTGTGTTACACACATTTTTGTCTTTTTTTCCAGTGTTTCATGAATGTAATTAATTCTGTCACATACAGTATTAGAGGTGATGGTATATTTTGTTTTTAGCAGAGTCAATCTCACTGATTGTTTATCTCATTCCTGCAATTCCCTGAGTGGATTTTTTTCCCACAGGAAGAAGTCTCGAATTTTGTGGCTTGTGAAAGTGTTCAATGTGACTTACTATGTGATTGTGTGGCATAATACAGGTTGAGTATCCCATATCCAAATATTCCGAAATACGGAATATTCCGAAATACGGACTTTTTTGAGTGAGAGTGAGATAGTGAAACCTTTGTTTTCTGATGGCTCAATGTACACAAACTTTGTTTAATACACAAAGTTATTAAAAATATTGTATTAAATGACCTTCAGGCTGTGTGTATAAGGTGTATATGAAACATAAATGAGTTGTGTGAATGTACACACACTTTGTTTAAAGCACAAAGTTATAAAAAATATTGGCTAAAATTACCTTCAGGCTGTGTGTATAAGGTGTATATGAAACATAAATGCATTCTGTGCTTAGATTTAGGTCCCATCACCATGATATCTCATTATGGTATGCAATTATTCCGAAATACGGAAAAATCCCATATCCAAAATACTAGAGATGAGCGCCTGAAATTTTTCGGGTTTTGTGTTTTGGTTTTGGGTTCGGTTCCGCGGCCGTGTTTTGGGTTCGAACGCGTTTTGGCAAAACCTCACCGAATTTTTTTTGTCGGATTCGGGTGTGTTTTGGATTCGGGTGTTTTTTTCAAAAAACACTAAAAAACAGCTTAAATCATAGAATTTGGGGGTCATTTTGATCCCAAAGTATTATTAACCTCAAAAACCATAATTTACACTCATTTTCAGTCTATTCTGAATACCTCACACCTCACAATATTATTTTTAGTCCTAAAATTTGCACCGAGGTCGCTGTGTGAGTAAGATAAGCGACCCTAGTGGCCGACACAAACACCGGGCCCATCTAGGAGTGGCACTGCAGTGTCACGCAGGATGCCCTTCCAAAAAACCCTCCCCAAACAGCACATGACGCAAAGAAAAAAAGAGGCGCAATGAGGTAGCTGTGTGAGTAAGATTAGCGACCCTAGTGGCCGACACAAACACCGGGCCCATCTAGGAGTGGCACTGCAGTGTCACGCAGGATGGCCCTTCCAAAAAACCCTCCCCAAACAGCACATGACGCAAAGAAAAAAAGAGGCGCAATGAGGTAGCTGTGTGAGTAAGATTAGCGACCCTAGTGGCCGACACAAACACCGGGCCCATCTAGGAGTGGCACTGCAGTGTCACGCAGGATGTCCCTTCCAAAAAACCCTCCCCAAACAGCACATGACGCAAAGAAAAAAAGAGGCGCAATGAGGTAGCTGTGTGAGTAAGATTAGCGACCCTAGTGGCCGACACAAACACCGGGCCCATCTAGGAGTGGCACTGCAGTGTCACGCAGGATGTCCCTTCCAAAAAACCCTCCCCAAACAGCACATGACGCAAAGAAAAAAAGAGGCGCAATGAGGTAGCTGACAGTGTGAGTAAGATTAGCGACCCTAGTGGCCGACACAAACACCGGGCCCATTTAGGAGTGGCACTGCAGTGTCACGCAGGATGTCCCTTCCAAAAAACCCTCCCCAATCAGCACATGATGCAAAGAAAAAGAAAAGAAAAAAGAGGTGCAAGATGGAATTGTCCTTGGGCCCTCCCACCCACCCTTATGTTGTATAAACAAAACAGGACATGCACACTTTAACCAACCCATCATTTCAGTGACAGGGTCTGCCACACGACTGTGACTGATATGACGGGTTGGTTTGGACCCCCCCCAAAAAAGAAGCAATTAATCTCTCCTTGCACAAACTGGCTCTACAGAGGCAAGATGTCCACCTCATCATCACCCTCCGATATATCACCGTGTACATCCCCCTCCTCACAGATTATCAATTCGTCCCCACTGGAATCCACCATCTCAGCTCCCTGTGTACTTTGTGGAGGCAATTGCTGCTGGTCAATGTCTCCGCGGAGGAATTGATTATAATTCATTTTAATGAACATCATCTTCTCCACATTTTCTGGATGTAACCTCGTACGCCGATTGCTGACAAGGTGAGCGGCGGCACTAAACACTCTTTCGGAGTACACACTTGTGGGAGGGCAACTTAGGTAGAATAAAGCCAGTTTGTGCAAGGGCCTCCAAATTGCCTCTTTTTCCTGCCAGTATAAGTACGGACTGTGTGACGTGCCTACTTGGATGCGGTCACTCATATAATCCTCCACCATTCTATCAATGTTGAGAGAATCATATGCAGTGACAGTAGACGACATGTCCGTAATCGTTGTCAGGTCCTTCAGTCCGGACCAGATGTCAGCATCAGCAGTCGCTCCAGACTGCCCTGCATCACCGCCAGCGGGTGGGCTCGGAATTCTGAGCCTTTTCCTCGCACCCCCAGTTGCGGGAGAATGTGAAGGAGGAGATGTTGACAGGTCGCGTTCCGCTTGACTTGACAATTTTCTCACCAGCAGGTCTTTCAACCCCAGCAGACTTGTGTCTGCCGGAAAGAGAGATCCAAGGTAGGCTTTAAATCTAGGATCGAGCACGGTGGCCAAAATGTAGTGCTCTGATTTCAACAGATTGACCACCCGTGAATCCTTGTTAAGCGAATTAAGGGCTCCATCCACAAGTCCCACATGCCTAGCGGAATCGCTCCGTGTTAGCTCCTCCTTCAATGTCTCCAGCTTCTTCTGCAAAAGCCTGATGAGGGGAATGACCTGACTCAGGCTGGCAGTGTCTGAACTGACTTCACGTGTGGCAAGTTCAAAGGGCATCAGAACCTTGCACAACGTTGAAATCATTCTCCACTGCGCCTGAGACAGGTGCATTCCACCTACTATATCGTGCTCAATTGTATAGGCTTGAATGGCCTTTTGCTGCTCCTCCAACCTCTGAAGCATATAGAGGGTTGAATTCCACCTCGTTACCACTTCTTGCTTCAGATGATGGCAGGGCAGGTTCAGTAGTTTTTGGTGGTGCTCCAGTCTTCTGTACGTGGTGCCTGTACGCCGAAAGTGTCCCGCAATTCTTCTGGCCACCGACAGCATCTCTTGCACGCCCCTGTCGTTTTTAAAAAAATTCTGCACCACCAAATTCAAGGTATGTGCAAAACATGGGACGTGCTGGAATTTGCCCATATTTAATGCACACACAATATTGCTGGCGTTGTCCGATGCCACAAATCCACAGGAGAGTCCAATTGGGGTAAGCCATTCCGCGATGATCTTCCTCAGTTGCCGTAAGAGGTTTTCAGCTGTGTGCGTATTCTGGAAAGCGGTGATACAAAGCGTAGCCTGCCTAGGAAAGAGTTGGCGTTTGCGAGATGCTGCTACTGGTGCCGCCGCTGCTGTTCTTGCGGCGGGAGTCCATACATCTACCCAGTGGGCTGTCACAGTCATATAGTCCAGACCCTGCCCTGCTCCACTTGTCCACATGTCCGTGGTTAAGTGGACATTGGGTACAACTGCATTTTTTAGGACACTGGTGAGTCTTTTTCTGACGTCCGTGTACATTCTCGGTATCGCCTGCCTAGAGAAGTGGAACCTAGATGGTATTTGGTAACGGGGCACACTGCCTCAATAAATTGTCTAGTTCCCTGTGAACTAACGGCGGATACCGGACGCACGTCTAACACCAACATAGTTGTCAAGGCCTCAGTTATCCGCTTTGCAGCAGGATGACTGCTGTGATATTTCATCTTCCTCGCAAAGGACTGTTGAACAGTCAATTGCTTACTGGAAGTAGTACAAGTGGGCTTACGACTTCCCCTCTGGGATGACCATCGACTCCCAGCAGCAACAACAGCAGCGCCAGCAGCAGTAGGCGTTACACGCAAGGATGCATCGGAGGAATCCCAGGCAGGAGAGGAATCGTCAGAATTGCCAGTGACATGGCCTGCAGGACTATTGGCATTCCTGGGGAAGGAGGAAATTGACACTGAGGGAGTTGGTGGGGTGGTTTGCGTGAGCTTGGTTGCAAGAGGAAGGGATTTACTGGTCAGTGGACTGCTTCCGCTGTCACCCAAAGTTTTTGAACTTGTCACTGACTTATTATGAATGCGCTGCAGGTGACGTATAAGGGAGGATGTTCCGAGGTGGTTAACGTCCTTACCCCTACTTATTACAGCTTGACAAAGGGAACACACGGCTTGACACCTGTTGTCCGCATTTCTGGTGAAATACCTCCACACCGAAGAGCTGATTTTTTTGGTATTTTCACCTGGCATGTCAACGGCCATATTCCTCCCACGGACAACAGGTGTCTCCCCGGGTGCCTGACTTAAACAAACCACCTCACCATCAGAATCCTCCTGGTCAATTTCCTCCCCAGCGCCAGCAACACCCATATCCTCCTCATCCTGGTGTACTTCAACACTGACATCTTCAATCTGACTATCAGGAACTGGACTGCGGGTGCTCCTTCCAGCACTTGCAGGGGGCGTGCAAATGGTGGAAGGCGCATGCTCTTCACGTCCAGTGTTGGGAAGGTCAGGCATCGCAACCGACACAATTGGACTCTCCTTGTGGATTTGGGATTTCGAAGAATGCACAGTTCTTTGCTGTGCTGCTTTTGCCAGCTTGAGTCTTTTCATTTTTCTAGCGAGAGGCTGAGTGCTTCCATCCTCATGTGAAGCTGAACCACTAGCCATGAACATAGGCCAGGGCCTCAGCCGTTCCTTGCCACTCCGTGTCGTAAATGGCATATTGGCAAGTTTACGCTTCTCCTCCGACAATTTTATTTTAGGTTTTGGAGTCCTTTTTTTTCTGATATTTGGTGTTTTGGATTTGACATGCTCTGTACTATGACATTGGGCATCGGCCTTGGCAGACGACGTTGCTGGCATTTCATCGTCTCGGCCATGACTAGTGGCAGCAGCTTCAGCACGAGGTGGAAGTGGATCTTGATCTTTCCCTAATTTTGGAACCTCAACATTTTTGTTCTCCATATTTTAATAGGCACAACTAAAAGGCACCTCAGGTAAACAATGGAGATGGATACTAGTATACAATTATGGACTGCCTGCCGAGTGCAGACACAGAGGTAGCCACTGCCGTGAACTACCGTACTGTACTGTGTCTGCTGCTAATATAGACTGGTTGATAAAGAGATGTCTATGTAACTATGTATGTATAAAGAAGAAAGAAAAAAAAACCACGGTTAGGTGGTATACAATTATGGACGGACTGCCTGCCGAGTGCAGACACAGAGGTAGCCACAGCCGTGAACTACCGTACTGTACTGTGTCTGCTGCTAATATAGACTGGTTGATAAAGAGATGTCTATGTAACTATGTATGTATAAAGAAGAAAGAAAAAAAAACCACGGTTAGGTGGTATACAATTATGGACGGACTGCCTGCTGAGTGCAGACACAGAGGTAGCCACAGCCGTGAACTACCGTACTGTACTGTGTCTGCTGCTAATATAGACTGGTTGATAAAGAGATGTCGTAGTAGTATGTATGTATAAAGAAGAAAAAAAAACCACGGTTAGGTGGTATATACAATTATGGACGGGCTGCCGAGTGCCGACACAGAGGTAGCCACAGCCGTGAACTACCGCACTGTACTGTGTCTGCTGCTAATATATAGACTGGTTGATAAAGAGATAGTATACTCGTAACTAGTATGTATGTATAAAGAAAGAAAAAAAAACCACGGTTAGGTGGTATATACAATTATGGACGGGCTGCCGAGTGCCGACACAGAGGTAGCCACAGCCGTGAACTACCGCACTGTACTGTGTCTGCTGCTAATATATAGACTGGTTGATAAAGAGATAGTATACTCGTAACTAGTATGTATGTATAAAGAAAGAAAAAAAAACCACGGTTAGGTGGTATATACAATTATGGACGGGCTGCCGAGTGCCGACACAGAGGTAGCCACAGCCGTGAACTACCGCACTGTACTGTGTCTGCTGCTAATATATAGACTGGTTGATAAAGAGATAGTATACTCGTAACTAGTATGTATGTATAAAGAAAGAAAAAAAAACCACGGTTAGGTGGTATATACAATTATGGACGGGCTGCCGAGTGCCGACACAGAGGTAGCCACAGCCGTGAACTACCGCACTGTACTGTGTCTGCTGCTAATATATAGACTGGTTGATAAAGAGATAGTATACTCGTAACTAGTATGTATGTATAAAGAAAGAAAAAAAAAACACGGTTAGGTGGTATATACAATTATGGACGGGCTGCCGAGTGCCGACACAGAGGTAGCCACAGCCGTGAACTACCGCACTGTACTGTGTCTGCTGCTAATATATAGACTGGTTGATAAAGAGATAGTATACTCGTAACTAGTATGTATGTATAAAGAAAGAAAAAAAAACCACGGTTAAGTGGTATATACAATTATGGACGGGCTGCCGAGTGCCGACACAGAGGTAGCCACAGCCGTGAACTACCGCACTGTACTGTGTCTGCTGCTAATATATAGACTGGTTGATAAAGAGATAGTATACTCGTAACTAGTATGTATGTATAAAGAAAGAAAAAAAAACCACGGTTAGGTGGTATATACAATTATGGACGGGCTGCCGAGTGCCGACACAGAGGTAGCCACAGCCGTGAACTACCGCACTGTACTGTGTCTGCTGCTAATATATAGACTGGTTGATAAAGAGATAGTATACTCGTAACTAGTATGTATGTATAAAGAAAGAAAAAAAAAACACGGTTAGGTGGTATATACAATTATGGACGGGCTGCCGAGTGCCGACACAGAGGTAGCCACAGCCGTGAACTACCGCACTGTACTGTGTCTGCTGCTAATATATAGACTGGTTGATAAAGAGATAGTATACTCGTAACTAGTATGTATGTATAAAGAAAGAAAAAAAAACCACGGTTAGGTGGTATATACAATTATGGACGGGCTGCCGAGTGCCGACACAGAGGTAGCCACAGCCGTGAACTACCGCACTGTACTGTGTCTGCTGCTAATATATAGACTGGTTGATAAAGAGATAGTATACTCGTAACTAGTATGTATGTATAAAGAAAGAAAAAAAAACCACGGTTAGGTGGTATATACAATTATGGACGGGCTGCCGAGTGCCGACACAGAGGTAGCCACAGCCGTGAACTACCGCACTGTACTGTGTCTGCTGCTAATATAGACTGGTTGATAAAGAGATAGTATACTCGTAACTAGTATGTATGTATAAAGAAAGAAAAAAAAACCACGGTTAGGTGGTATATACAATTATGGACGGGCTGCCGAGTGCCGACACAGAGGTAGCCACAGCCGTGAACTACCGCACTGTACTGTGTCTGCTGCTAATATAGACTGGTTGATAAAGAGATAGTATACTCGTAACTAGTATGACTATAAAGAAAGAAAAAAAAACCACGGTTAGGTGGTATATACAATTATGGACGGGCTGCCGAGTGCCGACACAGAGGTAGCCACAGCCGTGAACTACCGCACTGTACTGTGTCTGCTGCTAATATAGACTGGTTGATAAAGAGATAGTATACTACTAATATTATATATACTGGTGGTCAGGTCACTGGTCACTAGTCACACTGGCAGTGGCACTCCTGCAGCAAAAGTGTGCACTGTTTAATTTTAATATAATATTATGTACTCCTGGCTCCTGCTATAACCTATAACTGGCACTGCAGTGCTCCCCAGTCTCCCCCACAATTATAAGCTGTGTGAGCTGAGCACAGTCAGATATATATATACATTGATGCAGCACACTGGGCTGAGCAGTGCACACAGATATGGTATGTGACTGAGTCACTGTGTGTATCGTTTTTTTCAGGCAGAGAACGGATATATTAAATAAAACAAACAACTGCACTGTCTGGTGGTCACTGTGGTCGTCAGTCACTAAACTCTGCACTCTCTTCTACAGTATCACAGCCTCAGGTCAATCTCTCTCTCTCTCTCTCAACCCTAATCTAAATGGAGAGGACGCCAGCCACGTCCTCTCCCTATCAATCTCAATGCACGTGTGAAAATGGCGGCGACGCGCGGCTCCTTATATAGAATCCGAGTCTCGCGATAGAATCCGAGCCTCGCGAGAATCCGACAGCGTCATGATGACGTTCGGGCGCGCTCGGGTTAACCGAGCAAGGCGGGAAGATCCGAGTCGCTCGGACCCGTGAAAAAAAACATGAAGTTCGGGCGGGTTCGGATTCAGAGAAACCGAACCCGCTCATCTCTACAAAATACCCCTGGTCCCGAGCATTTTGGATAAGGGAGACTCAACCTGTATAAACTTAAGTAAGTACAACTATACGGCATGATATGAACTGGGGGCCTAATGTGCTGCATACTCTACAGTATATGTGGCATACATTTCCCCGGGTTCAGTAAGAATTACTGGCAGCCGGGATACTGCCTGTCAGTATACCGACAGTGGCATCACGGCTGCCAGTATGACTGCAGCGGGGCGAGCGTTAAAAAGACCCTTGTGGGCTCGCTGTGCTCACCACACTGCGGGCACGGTGGCTTGCCACTAGTGATGTGCACCTGAAATTTTTCGGGTTTTGTGTTTTGGTTTTGGGTTCAGTTCCGTGGCCGTGTTTTGGGTTCGAACGCGTTTTGGCAAAACCTCACCGAATTTTTTTTGTCAGATTCGGGTGTGTTTTGGATTCGGGTGTTTTTTACAAAAAACCCTAAAAAACAGCTTAAATCATAGAATTTGGGGGTCATTTTGATCCCATAGTATTATTAACCTCAATAACCATAATTTCCACTCATTTTCAGTCCATTCTGAACACCTCACACCTCACAATATTATTTTTAGTCCTAAAATTTGCACCGAGGTCGCTGGATGGCTAAGCTAAGCGACACAAGTGGCCGACACAAACACCTGGCCCATCTAGGAGTGGCACTGCCGTGTCAGGCAGGATGGCACTTCAAAAAAATAGTCCCCAAACAGCACATTATGCAAAGAAAAAAAGAGGCGCACCAAGGTCGCTGTGTGACTAAGCTAAGCGACACAAGTGGCCGACACAAACACCTGGCCCATCTAGGAGTGGCACTGCAGTTTCAGACAGGATGGCACTTAAAAAAATAGTCCCCAAACAGCACATGATGCGAAGAAAAAAAGAGCTGCACCAAAGTCGTTGTGTGACTAAGCTAAGCGACCCAAGTGGCCGACACAAACACCTGGCCCATCTAGGAGTGGCACTGCAGTGTCACGCAGGATGGCCCTTCAAAAAAATACTCCCCAAACAGCACATGACGCAAAGAAATAAAGAGGCGCAATGAGGTAGCTGTGTGACGACTAAGCTAAGCGACCCTAGTGGCCGACACAAACACCTGGCCCATCTAGGAGTGGCACTGCAGTGTCACGCAGGATGGCCCTTCCAAAAAATACTCCCCAAACAGCACATGACGCAAAGAAAAAAAGAGGCGCAATGAGGTAGCTGTGTGACGACTAAGCTAAGCGACCCTAGTGGCCGACACAAACACCTGGCCCATCTAGGAGTGTCACTGCAGTGTCACGCAGGATGGCCCTTCCAAAAAATACTCCCCAAACAGCACATGACGCAAAGAAAAAAGAAAGAAAAAAGAGGTGCAAGATGGAATTGTCCTTGGGACCTCCCACCGACCCTTATGTTGTAAAAACAGGACATGCACACTTTAACGAACCCATCATTTCAGCGACAGGGTCTGCCACACGACTGTGACTGAAATGACTGGTTGGTTTGGGCCCCCACCAAAAAAGAAGCAATCAATCTCTCCTTGCACAAACTGGCTCTACAGAGGCAAGATGTCCACCTCATCATCATCGTCCGATTCATCACCCCTTTCACTGTGTACATCACCCTCCTCACAGATTATTAATTCGTCCCCACTGGAATCCACCGTCTCAGGTCCCCGTGTACTTTCTGGAGGCAATTGCTGCTGGTGAATGTCTCCAAGGAGGAATTGATTATAATTAATTTTAATGAACATCATCTTCTCCACATTTTCTGGAAGTAACCTCGTACGCCGATTGCTGACAAGGTGAGCGGCGGCACTAAACACTCTTTCGGAGTACACACTGGAGGGAGGGCAACTTAGGTAGAATAAAGCCAGTTTGTGCAAGGGCCTCCAAATTGCCTCTTTTTCCTGCCAGTACACGTACGGACTGTCTGACGTGCCTACTTGGATGCGGTCACTCATATAATCCTCCACCATTCTTTCAATGGTGAGAGAATCATATGCAGTGACAGTAGACGACATGTCAGTAATCGTTGGCAGGTCCTTCAGTCCTGACCAGATGTCAGCATCAGCAGTCGCTCCAGACTGCCCTGCATCACCGCCAGCGGGTGGGCTCAGAATTCGTAGCCTTTTGCGGGAGAATGTGAAGGAGGAGATGTTGACGGGTCGCGTTCCGCTTGACTTGACAATTTTCTCACCAGCAGTTCTTTGAACCTCTGCAGACTTGTGTCTGCCGGAAAGAGAGATCCAACGTAGGTTTTAAATCTAGGATCGAGCACGGTGGCCAAAATGTAGTGCTCTGATTTCAACAGATTGACCACCCGTGAATCCTGGTTAAGCGAATGAAGGGCTCCATCCACAAGTCCCACATGCCTAGCGGAATCGTTCTGTTTTAGCTCCTCCTTCAATGCCTCCAGCTTCTTCTGCAAAAGCCTGATGAGGGGAATGACCTACTCAGGCTGGCAGTGTCTGAACTGACTTCACGTGTGGCAAGTTCAAAAGGTTGCAGAACCTTGCACAACGTTGAAATCATTCTCCACTGCGCTTGAGACAGGTGCATAATTCAGTGGTGCAAGTGGGTGGGTACGGGTGGGTACGGCGTACCCGTAAGAATTTAGCCGTGGGTACGCCGTACCCACACCGACGGGCCGACGCTCCTCTTCCTTCCCTCCCTCCCCTGCTCCACGCCGCACCGCCGCTGATGTGACGCCGCACCGCCGCTGATGTGAGGGCAGGAGAGTGCAGCCTGCTCCTCTCGTTCCCCTCAGTCTCCGGTGGGTGTTTCAGTTTACTTCAGCGCCGATCCATGAGCCAATCAGAGCTCGCACCCGCGAGCTCTGATTGGCTCACGGATCGGCGCTGAATTAAACTGAGACACCCGCCGGAGACTGAGGGGAACGAGAGGCGCAGGCTGCACTCTCCTTCCCTCACATGACAGACAGGACAGCGACGGCAGCGGCAGCGGTGAGTAGGGGAGGGGGGCATGTTTACCTGGCACTGGGGGGGGGGCATGTTATACCTGGCACTGGGGGGGCATGTATACCTGGCACTGGGGGCATATCTGGCACAGGGGGGCATATATACCTGGCACTGGGGGATATCTGGCACTGGGGGCATATCTGGCACAGGGGGGTATATATATCTGGCACTGGGGGATATCTGGCACAGGGGGGCATGTATACCTGGCACTGGGGGCATATCTGGCACAGGGGGGCATATATACCTGGCACTGGGGGATATCTGGCACAGGGGGGCATGTATACCTGGCACTGGGGGATATCTGGCACTGGGGGGGCATGTTATACCTGGCACTGGGGGATATCTGGCACTGGGGGCATATCTGGCACAGGGGGGGTATATATACCTGGCACTGGGGGATATCTGGCACAGGGGGGCATGTATACCTGGCACTGGGGGCATATCTGGCACAGGGGGCATATATACCTGGCACTGGGGGATATCTGGCACAGGGGGGCATGTATACCTGGCACTGGGGGATATCTGGCACTGGGGGGGGCATGTTATACCTGGCACTGGAGGATATCTGGCACTGGGGGCATATCTGGCACTGTAGGGGCATTTCTGTATCTGGCACGGGGGGCAATGTATATCTGACACAGTGGGGGCATTTGTGTATCTAGCACTGTGGGGCAATGTGTATCTGACACTGTGAGGCAATGTATGGCACTCTGGGGGCATTTCTGTATCTGGCACTGTGGGGCAATGTGTATCTGGCACTGTGGGGCAATGTGTATTTGGCACTCTGGGGACATTTGTGTATCTGGCACTGTGGGGCAATGTGCATCTGGCACTGTGGGGCAATGTGCATCTGGCACTGTGGGGCAATGTGTATCTGGCACTGTGAGGCAATGTGTATCTGACACTCTGGGGACATTTGTGTATCTGGCACTCTGGGGACATTTGTGTATCTGGCACTGTGGGGCAATGTGTATCTGGCACTGTGGGGTTATATGTATCTGGCACTGTGGGGCAATGTATATCTAGCACTGTGGGGCAACGTGTATCTGACACTATTGGGGTCATACGTGTATCTGCCCCTCCCCCATATGTGTATCACGCCCCCATTTTCATTGGCCACGCCCCATGTGGCATTTGGCCACACCCATTTTTTTGCACACGCGCGCCGAAGGCATGTATACCTGGCACTGGGGGATATCTGGCACTGTAGGGGCATTTCTGTATCTGGCACGGGGGGCAATGTATATCTGACACAGTGGGGGCATTTGTGTATCTAGCACTGTGGGGCAATGTGTATCTGACACTGTGAGGCAATGTATGGCACTCTGGGGGCATTTCTGTATCTGGCACTGTGGGGCAATGTGTATCTGGCACTGTGGGGCAATGTGTATTTGGCACTCTGGGGACATTTGTGTATCTGGCACTGTGGGGCAATGTGCATCTGGCACTGTGGGGCAATGTGCATCTGGCACTGTGGGGCAATGTGTATCTGGCACTGTGAGGCAATGTGTATCTGACACTCTGGGGACATTTGTGTATCTGGCACTCTGGGGACATTTGTGTATCTGGCACTGTGGGGCAATGTGTATCTGGCACTGTGGGGTTATATGTATCTGGCACTGTGGGGCAATGTATATCTAGCACTGTGGGGCAAAGTGTATCTGACACTATTGGGGTCATACGTGTATCTGCCCCTCCCCCATATGTGTATCACGCCCCCATTTTCATTGGCCACGCCCCATGCCTTTGGCGCGCGCACACAGTACCCGTAAGACATTTTTTCTACTTACACCACTGGGTGCATTCCACCTCCTTTGCCTATATCGTGGCCAGATGTATAGGCTTGAATGGCCTTTTGCTGCTCCTCCATCCTCTGAAGCATATAGAGGGTTGAATTCCACCTCGTTACCACCTCTTGCTTCAGATGATGGCAGGGCAGGTTCAGGTGTTTTTGGTGGTGCTCCAGTCTTCTGTACGCGGTGCCTGTATGCCGAAAGTGGCCCGCAATTCTTCTGGCCACCGACAGCATCTCTTGCACGCCCCTCTCGTTTTTTAAATAATTCTGCACCACCAAATTCAAGGTATGTGCAAAACATGGGACGTGCTGGGATTTGCCCAGATGTAATGCACGCACAATATTGCTGGCGTTGTCCGATGCCACAAATCCCCTGGAGAGTCCAATTGGGGTAAGCCATTCTGCGATGATCTTCCTCAGTTGCCGTAAGAGGTTTTCAGCTGTGTGCGTATTCTGGAAAGCTGTGATACAAAGCGTAGCCTGCCTAGGAACGAGTTGGCGTTTGCGAGATGCTGCTACTGGTGCCGCCACTGCTGTTCTTGCAGCGGGAGGCAATACATCTACCCAGTGGGCTGTCACAGTCATGTAGTCCTGAGTCTGCCCTGCTCCACTTGTCCACATGTCCGTGGTTAAGTGGACATTGGGTACAACTGCATTTTTTAGGACACTGGTGAGTCTTTTTCTGACGTCCGTGTACATTCTCGGTATCGCCTGCCTAGAGAAGTGGAACCTAGATGGTATTTGGTAATGGGGGCACACTACCTCAAGCAATTGTCTAGTTCCCCATGAACTAACGGCGGATACTGGACGCACGTCTAACACCAACATAGTTGTCAAGGCCTCAGTTATCCGCTTTGCAACAGGATGACTGCTGTGATATTTCATCTTCCTCGCAAAGGACTGTTGGACAGTCAATTGCTTACTGGAAGTAGTACAAGTGGTCTTCCGACTTCCCCTCTGGGATGACGATCGACTCCCAGCAGCAACAACAGCAGCGCCAGCAGCAGTAGGCGTTACACTCAAGGATGCATCGGAGGAATCCCAGGCAGGAGAGGACTCGTCAGACTTGCCAGTGACATGGCCTGCAGGACTATTGGCTTTCCTGGGTAAGAAGGAAATTGACACTGAGGGAGTTGGTGGTGTGGTTTGCGCGAGCTTGGTTACAAGAGGAAGGGATTTACTGGTCAGTGGACTGCTTCCGCTGTCGCCCAAAGTTTTTGAACTTGTCACTGACTTATTATGAATGCGCTGCAGGTGACGTATAAGGGAGGATGTTCCGAGGTGGTTAACGTCCTTACCCCTACTTATTACAGCTTGACAAAGGCAACACACGGCTTGACACCTGTTGTCCGCATTTCTGTTGAAATACTTCCACACTGAAGAGCTGATTTTTTTGGTATTTTCACCAGGCATGTCAATGGCCATATTCCTCCCACGGACAACAGGTGTCTCCCCGGGTGCCTGACTTAAACAAACCACCTCACCATCAGAATCCTCCTTGTCAATTTCCTCCCCAGCGCCAGCAACACCCATATCCTCATCCTGGTGTACTTCAACACTGACATCTTCAATTTCACAATCAGGAACTGGACTGCGGGTGCTCCTTTCAACACTTGCAGGGGGCGTGCAAATGGTGGAAGGCGCAAGCTCTTCCCGTCCAGTGTTGGGAAGGTCAGGCATCGCAACCGACACAATTGGACTCTCCTTTGGGATTTGGGATTTCGAAGAACGCACAGTTCTTTGCTGTGCTTTTGCCGCAAGTCTTTTCTTTTTTCTAGCGAGAGGATGAGTGCTTCCATCCTCATGTGAAGCTGAACCACTAGCCATGAACATAGGCCAGGGCCTCAGCCGTTCCTTGCCACTCCGTGTCATAAATGGCATATTGGCAAGTTTACGCTTCTCCTTAGACGCTTTTAATTTTGATTTTTGGGTCATTTTTTTACTGATCTTTTGTGTTTTGGATTTTACATGCTCTGTACTATGACATTGGGCATCGGCCTTGGCAGACGACGTTGATGGCATTTCACCGTCTCGGCCATGACTAGTGGCAGCAGCTTCAGCACGAGGTGGAAGTGGATCTTGATCTTTCCCTATTTTTTTAACCTCCACATTTTTGTTCTCCATATTTTGCGCACAACTAAAAGCCACCACAGGTATACAATGTAGATGGGTGAATAGTATACTATTATTACTTATACTTATGGACGACGAGTGACGACACAGAGGTACAGTAGGTACAGCCGTGGCCTACCGTACTGCTATATATATAATATATACAGAATAATAATAACGGACCTGGTGGACACTGTCAGCAGACTGCTAAACTAGTATGAAGAAAAAAAAAACACCACAGGTATACAATGTAGATGGATGGATAGTATAGTATTATATTACTTATGGACGACGAGTGCACTGACGACACAGAGGTAGGTACAGCCGTGGCCTACCGTACTGCTGCTTATATATATAATATACTGTATAAAGGACCTGGTGGACACTGTCAGCAGACTGCTAAACTAGTATGAAGAAAAAAACAACAACACAGGTATACAATGTAGATGGATGGATAGTATAGTATTATATTACTTATGGACGACGAGTGCACTGACGACACAGAGGTAGGTACAGCTGTGGCCTACCGTACTGCTGCTTATATATATAATATACTGTATAACGGACCTGGTGGACACTGTCAGCAGACTGCTAAACTAGTATGAAGAAAAAAAAAACACCACAGGTATACAATGTAGATGGATGGATAGTATAGTATTATATTACTTATGGACGACGAGTGCACTGATGACACAGAGGTAGGTACAGCCGTGGCCTACCATACTGCTGCTTATATATATAATATACTGTATAACGGACCTGGTGGACACTGTCAGCAGACTGCTAAACTAGTATGAAGGGAAAAACAACAACACAGGTATACAATGTAGATGGATGGATAGTATAGTATTATATTACTTATGGACGACGAGTGCACTGACGACACAGAGGTAGGTACAGCCGTGGCCTACTGTACTGCTGCTTATATATATAATATACTGTATAACGGACCTGGTGGACACTGTCAGCAGACTGCTAAACTAGTATGAAGAAAAAAACAACAACACAGGTATACAATGTAGATGGATGGATAGTATAGTATTATATTACTTATGGACGACGAGTGCACTGACGACACAGAGGTAGGTACAGCCGTGGCCTACCGTACTGCTGCTTATATATATAATATACTGTATAACGGACCTGGTGGACACTGTCAGCAGACTGCTAAACTAGTATGAAGAAAAAAAAACACCACAGGTATTCAATGTAGATGGATGGATAGTATAGTATTATATTACTTATGGACGACGAGTGCACTGACGACACAGAGGTAGGTACAGCCATGGCCTACCGTACTGCTGCTTATATATATAATATACTGTATAACGGACCTGGTGGACACTGTCAGCAGACTGCTAAACTAGTATGAAGAAAAAAACAACAACACAGGTATACAATGTAGATGGATGGATAGTATAGTATTATATTACTTATGGACGACGAGTGCACTGACGACACAGAGGTAGGTACAGCCGTGGCCTACCGTACTGCTGCTTATATATATAATATACTGTATAACGGACCTGGTGGACACTGTCAGCAGACTGCTAAACTAGTATGAAGAAAAAAAAACACCACAGGTATTCAATGTAGATGGATGGATAGTATAGTATTATATTACTTATGGACGACGAGTGCACTGACGACACAGAGGTAGGTACAGCCGTGGCCTACCGTACTGCTGCTTATATATATAATATACTGTATAACGGACCTGGTGGACACTGTCAGCAGACTGCTGAACTAGTATGAAGGAAAAAACAACAACACAGGTATACAATGTAGATGGATGGATAGTATAGTATTATATTACTTATGGACGACGAGTGCACTGACGACACAGAGGTAGGTACAGCCGTGGCCTACAGTACTGCTGCTTATATATATAATATACTGTATAACGGACCTGGTGGACACTGTCAGCAGACTGCTAAACTAGTATGAAGAAAAAAACAACAACACAGGTATACAATGTAGATGGATGGATAGTATAGTATTATATTACTTATGGACGACGAGTGCACTGACGACACAGAGGTAGGTACAGCCGTGGCCTACCGTACTGCTGCTTATATATATAATATACTGTATAACGGACCTGGTGGACACTGTCAGCAGACTGCTAAACTAGTATGAAGAAAAAAAAACACCACAGGTATTCAATGTAGATGGATGGATAGTATAGTATTATATTACTTATGGACGACGAGTGCACTGACGACACAGAGGTAGGTACAGCCGTGGCCTACCGTACTGCTGCTTATATATATAATATACTGTATAACGGACCTGGTGGACACTGTCAGCAGACTGCTAAACTAGTATGAAGAAAAAAACAACAACACAGGTATACAATGTAGATGGATGGATAGTATAGTATTATATTACTTATGGACGACGAGTGCACTGACGACACAGAGGTAGGTACAGCCGTGGCCTACCGTACTGCTGCTTATATATATAATATACTGTATAACGGACCTGGTGGACAGTGACACTGTCAGCAGACTGCTAAACTAGTATGAAGAAAAAGAAAAAAAACACAGGAGTGTTTTTCAGGCAGACAAACGTATACTGGACTGGTGGTCACTGTCAGCAAAACTGTGCACTGTACTCCTGCTATAACTGCTCCCCAGTCCCCACAATTAGGCAGTGTGAGCAGAGCAGTGCACTCAGCACAGATATATCATGCAGCAGTGCAGCACACTGAGTGAGCACAGATATGGTGGTCGGAGCGTTTTTTTCAGGCAGAGAAACAAAGGATTAAACTCACTGGTGGTATAATCAAAACCCTGCACTGTACTCCCTAACAGCTGCTCCCCGTCCCCAATCCTCCCCACAATTATAACTAACTAAGTCACTCTGTGTTCTACTATAACGGAGAGGACGCCAGCCACGTCCTCTCCCTATCAATCTCAATGCACGTGTGAAAATGGCGGCAACGCGCGGCTCCTTATATAGAATCCGAGTCTCGCGAGAATCCGACAGCGGGATGATGACGTTCGGGCGCGCTCGGGTTAACCGAGCAAGGCGGGAGGATCCGAGTCGCTCGGACCCGTGTAAAAAAAAGGTGAAGTTCGGGCGGGTCGGATTCCGAGGATCCGAACCCGCTCATCACTACTTGCCACAGGTTATATTCTCTCTCTATGGGCGTCGTGAACACCCACAGAGGGAGAATAGCCTGTCTCGCTGCTATGGGCAACATCCCATCTTAAATAGAACTCCCATCTTAGTAAATTTACCCCATTGAGAGAGGAGAAATACCTCAAATGGGATAATTTCCCATTAAATTTACAGTTTTAGGTCAAAGACTTTTATCTTAGGGTGAAAGTGGGCAATGTGTTAAAAAATTTAGAGCGCATACAAGGTCATCAGACTTTGTATAGTATGTGCAAGCTTTATTTACTGGAGACTGGTTCTTTCCATTAGTACAAACAGCACAGATGTCTGTATTTCTTCATTTCTTTTCTGGTTCTCCCTGTTACTCCTGTGATCTGAAGTCCCTTTTATAATAATGATGTATTTACTGTGTGGATCATGTCTATGTTTACGAGCACTTCAGGACATTCTCTGTTTCTCATATTTGTGGTATTGCAGGTGTCTGCTTCCAGCAGAGCCAGACTGTGTGGTGTGTGCTGGCTGCTGTGAGTGTTATTTCTGTGTTTGATTGATTGAACAAGCACTGAGATAACATTGTAAGCGCTGTAGCAGTTATGTACAGATGTGTCCTCATACACTGTTGCTCAAGTTCCAGCAAATAGCCCCTCTCAGTGTGCAGGTCTCGGGCAAGTCGGCCGCGCTAAGCTTCTGTCTTATTCACATAAATAACAACTGGAAGCAACAAAACTTCTCTGCTTAATTACACTGATCAACATTTGAATATCTGTGTGCGACTGAGTCTGCATCCGTGTAGGAAGTGCTGCAATGCAGCAGCTATAGCTTTTCTCATGTCACGTTTCATTGTGCTTCATCTGGGACTCTGTACATGTTTAAAACAAATCCTCATGGGTTTACCCCTCCCCATACTGTCTCCATTATGCTTTGAATGTGTTACCCCTGAGAGACGACAAGAGCAGAGCAGAATCCTGCAAAAGCACATAGGCGGATGACGTGGAAGAGAGTGCTGGCAGGTGCATGGGCTCCATAGTGGAGTAGGAGGCAGACATTGTGAAACAGAGGAGAGACTAGTGAAGAACAGTAGCCAGCGGTGTGCACGAGATTCCCTAGTGATCCATAGAGGAGCTGAGTGCTGAGAAAAAGGAGATTTTCCAGCCAGGCTACACACCAGTACTGGGAAACATTGCTAATGGAGCTGGAAGGAAACCATTTCTGTAAAAAAAAAAAGCAGTCAGCACAGCACTCACTAAAACAGCAAGGCAAACTGAGAATAAAGTGCCACTGGTACCACGTAAGCACAGGCATATTGCAGAGAAAAAAAGAGAGATGGAGAGTAACTTTCTGGTGATGCCACATCCTGTAAGGTAGTCCTAGCAACCCCAGAGAGTAGAGGTAAGCAGCCTGTTATGAACCCATCCTATGAGTAATTCTGGGCATACTCAGTCAGAAAAAATGCCTGACAGACTGGCCATTTTATTTGACATCCTGTAACCCAGCAGATGTGCTGGTAATACAAAGTGAGATATCTCACAGTGTATAGCCACACAATATCTGGATTCCTCCCCTGGGGAGTAATCTTTTCCCTGGTCCTCCGGTGTAAAGGAACAGGGGAAGTGGACATTGGATTAGAAAAAAACATAAGGAATCCAGCATGAGGATGCCACAGAACAGCTGGAGTCTGCAAGATGATGAGTGGACAAGGGTCAGTTCTAAATAAGCGGACGGAAGTCGCGGTACATGCTGACCGAACCTGGCTCTCTCTGATGATGGGGGTCTCAGCTTATTTAGGTAAGAACTTTTTCTCATGTTCTTGTCTTGTTACAAACGGTAGTATGCTGTAATGCTGCTTTTTCACTAAAAGACATATCTTAACAATTTGGAGTGCCGCAGTTCATTTTGCACATTGTATCTATTCTACACTGAAGGCACCCTCCAGTTTTTATAGTTTACAGCACCGAGTGCAGGTTCACCCACATGGATTATCTATTGTGAGTTATTTAACTCTACACGGAACCCAGCACCAACAGCTTCATTTTGCTTTATTAACTACATTCAAACGACCCAGTTAGGAGGACAACACTTCACAGCATGGAGTCCCAAACCAGTGTAACTATTAGTCAAGCCCTAGGATGTAAAGGCATGTCCATGACTAAAGGTCTATTACACAGCTTTACGGATGAGGAGGCAAAAGGTATTTTATTAAAAGAGCCATGGCCCACCACGGAGCTAGATCTTACAGCAGAGGATATTTACCAACAACAAATTAAATTGAAGAAACGTGAAGTAGACTACTTAATGCACGGAATATCCCTCACAAAATATTTTAAGGAAACGATCCCACAAGGTTTCCGCTGCTGCAGTGCACCGACAATAGGTCGGTACAATCCTGAGTTTTGTCAACAATGGATTGGAATTGTGAATAAATGCGGATTTGACCTAATGCTCCTGGTTATTAAGGAATCTGAAAAGGAACTGATGTTGTCAAGAGATAAGATTTTAAAGTTTGAAATGGCTACTACACTAACTGAGAATGGCAGCACAGACTGGTATTTAAAAATCAAGCAAACAATGGAGACATACCAGAAGGATCTGACAAAATTCAAGTTAAAAAAAAATGAAACGGTCCTTCAAGATTATGGATCAAACCGTGTGTATCACTGGTTAATGGGAGGTGAGCAAACAATAATAAGAAACTTAATGGGAGGATCCCGACAGGGATGGCGTAGTTAACGAGAGAACAGGGGGAGAGATACTTAAACTTCAAACAGCGACAGTGAATTTGCTTTCAGAGACTCTGACGACCCGTTAGAGGGGACGTCCACCCCTTTAGGGATAAACAACAAGACAGTAAAGGATCTCGCTGTAAATTCAAAGCCACCCGTCGCGGTGGTCAAAACACAAGGAAGAAAAGGAGCAGCCTCCCAAAAGAAAAAGAAAAATTTGATTTACAATCTCTCCTCACGTACCCTCACAGATATGGAGGAGAGGGTATTAAATAAGGGTCTCTCATTTGTTCTGACCAATAAACACAACGATTTAAATTGGAACGTGGAACTTCATTGTTTTTCTAGAAATCTCCGATTACAGGAGCATTTCCAGTATTCCAGCATATCGCCCACCACCTCCCCGACGCAACAGTTCCTTATGAAAAGGAGCCAATCTACCTTCGACCACGTATCACAGAACAATTCTATTAAAACTTTCACCAGAATGATTGATGATTCAGTGCATAAGTTTGTTAAAGCTCAACCGACACAACATTATAATCAAAGGAACACACTGCATAAAAAATCTCTCAGGTTACAGAGACATTGTTGTCGTCCAGTGGACAAGGTGGGTGCTATCATAGTCCAGGATTTTATGGATTATATGGCTGAGATCGATTGCCAATTGGTGGATGTCATTATGTATCAGAAACCAGGTGGTGAGCCAACCCCTCAATACCAATCGGAGATTTTGCAGCAAGCCAAATCCGACGGACATTTGGATGACAAATTGTTTATGGCATTGCAACAACCACATCCAGTGAGCCCAATACTATACACTGTCCCAAAGATCCACAAAGACTTGGTGCACCCCCCTGGACGCCCTATAATATCAGCGCATGATTCGTTGTATCAGCCCATTGCTATGTATATCGACAGTATCTTGCAACCGTATGTAACCAGACATTAACGATTCATTAAAGATAGTACAAGTTTTCTGACATGCCTAGCAACTGTCGGTGAAGTTCCTCCAGAAACCATTCTGTGTACGTTCGACATTTGATAGCTTGTACACGTCGATACCACACCGACAAGGTTTGGCTGCTGTGAGAACATTTAATATTCAGGAAGGGATTGCCGATCTGGATATTGAGCTATTTATGAAATTGCTCGAACTCACACTGACTCGGAACTATTTAATCTATAATGGCGAATTTTATAAACAATTGTCGGGATGCGTGATGGGAAGTAATGTCGGACAAAGTTATGCAAACATTTTCATGTTCATTGAAGAAGAATCAATGTTCTTCACATCCCCAGAGATCACCAGTTGCATCAAAATATTAGAGATGAGCGGGTTCGGTTTCTTTGAATCCGAACCCGCACGAACTTCACTTTTTTTTTCACGGGTCCGAGCGACTCGGATCTTCCCGCCTTGCTCGGTTAACCCGAGCGCGCCCGAACGTCATCATGACGCTGTCGGATTCTCGCGAGACTCGGATTCTATATAAGGAGCCGCGCGTCGCCGCCATTTTCACACGTGCATTGAGATTGATAGGGAGAGGACGTGGCTGGCGTCCTCTCCATTAGAATAGATTAGAAGAGAGAGAGAGAGAGAGAGATTGTGCAGACAGAGTTTACCACAGTGACCAGTGCAGTTGTTGTTAAGTTAACTTTTATTTAATATATCCGTTCTCTGCTATATCCGTTCTCTGCCTGAAAAAAACGATACACAGCAGTCACACAGTGTGACTCAGTCTGTGTGCACTCAGCTCAGCCCAGTGTGCTGCACATCAATGTATAAAAGCTTATAATAATTGTGGGGGAGACTGGGGAGCACTGCAGGTTGTTATAGCAGGAGCCAGGAGTACATAATATTATATTAATTTAAAATTAAACAGTGCACACTTTTGCTGCAGGAGTGCCACTGCCAGTGTGACTAGTGGTGACCAGTGCCTGACCACCAGTATAGTAGTATATTGTTGTATACTATCTCTTTATCAACCAGTCTATATTAGCAGCAGACACAGTACAGTGCGGTAGTTCACGGCTGTGGCTACCTCTGTGTCGGCAGTCGGCACTCGGCAGGCAGTCCGTCCATCCATAATTGTATAATTATATACCACCTAACCGTGGTATTTTTTTTTCTTTCTTTATACCGTCGTCATAGTCATACTAGTTGTTACGAGTATACTACTATCTCTTTATCAACCAGTGTACAGTGCGGTAGTTCACGGCTGTGGCTACCTCTGTGTCGGAACTCGGCAGGCAGTCCGTCCATCCATAATTGTATTATTATAATATATACCACCTAACCGTGGTTTTTTTTTCATTCTTTATACCGTCATAGTCAGTCATACTAGTTGTTACGAGTATACTACTATCTCTTTATCAACCAGTGTACAGTGCGGTAGTTCACGGCTGTGGCTACCTCTGTGTCGGCAGTCGGCAGGCAGTCCGTCCATCCATAATTGTATTATAATATATACCACCTAACCGTGGTTTTTTTTTCATTCTTTATACCGTCATAGTGTCATACTAGTTGTTACGAGTATACTACTATCTCTTTATCAACCAGTGTACAGTGCGGTAGTTCACGGCTGTGGCTACCTCTGTGTCGGCAGTCGGCAGGCAGTCCGTCCATCCATAATTGTATTATAATATATACCACCTAACCGTGGTTTTTTTTTCATTCTTTATACCGTCATAGTCAGTCATACTAGTTGTTACGAGTATACTACTATCTCTTTATCAACCAGTGTACAGTGCGGTAGTTCACGGCTGTGGCTACCTCTGTGTCGGAACTCGGCAGGCAGTCCGTCCATCCATAATTGTATTATTATAATATATACCACCTAACCGTGGTTTTTTTTTCATTCTTTATACCGTCATAGTCAGTCATACTAGTTGTTACGAGTATACTACTATCTCTTTATCAACCAGTGTACAGTGCGGTAGTTCACGGCTGTGGCTACCTCTGTGTCGGAACTCGGCAGGCAGTCCGTCCATCCATAATTGTATTATAATATATACCACCTAACCGTGGTTTTTTTTTCGTTCTTTATACCGTCGTCATACTAGTTGTTACGAGTATACTACTATCTCTTTATCAACCAGTGTACAGTGCGGTAGTTCACGGCTGTGGCTACCTCTGTGTCGGAACTCGGCAGGCAGTCCGTCCATCCATAATTGTATTATAATATATACCACCTAACCGTGGTTTTTTTTTCGTTCTTTATACCGTCGTCATACTAGTTGTTACGAGTATACTACTATCTCTTTATCAACCAGTGTACAGTGCGGTAGTTCACGGCTGTGGCTACCTCTGTGTCGGCACTCGGCAGGCAGTCCGTCCAACCATAATTGTATTATATACCACCTAACCGTGGTTTTTTTTTCATTCTTTATACCGTCGTCATACTAGTTGTTACGAGTATACTACTATCTCTTTATCAACCAGTGTACAGTGCGGTAGTTCACGGCTGTGGCTACCTCTGTGTCGGCACTCGGCAGGCAGTCCGTCCAACCATAATTGTATTATATACCACCTAACCGTGGTTTTTTTTTCATTCTTTATACCGTCGTCATACTAGTTGTTACGAGTATACTACTATCTCTTTATCAACCAGTGTACAGTGCGGTAGTTCACGGCTGTGGCTACCTCTGTGTCGGCACTCGGCAGCCCGTCCATAATTGTATATACCAGTGACCTAACCGTGGTTTTTTTTTCTTTCTTTATACATACATACTAGTTACGAGTATACTATCTCTTTATCAACCAGTCTATATATTAGCAGCAGACACAGTACAGTGCGGTAGTTCACGGCTGTGGCTACCTCTGTGTCGGCACTCGGCAGCCCGTCCATAATTGTATATACCACCTAACCGTGGTTTTTTTTTCTTTCTTTATACATACATACTGCAGTGCCACTCCTAGATGGGCCCGGTGTTTGTGTCGGCCACTAGGGTCGCTAATCTTACTCACACAGTCAGCTACCTCATTGCGCCTCTTTTTTTCTTTGCGTCATGTGCTGTTTGGGGAGGGTTTTTTGGAAGGGCCATCCTGCGTGACACTGCAGTGCCACTCCTAGATGGGCCCGGTGTTTGTGTCGGCCACTAGGGTCGCTAATCTTACTCACACAGCTACCTCATTGCGCCTCTTTTTTTCTTTGCGTCATGTGCTGTTTGGGGAGGGTTTTTTGGAAGGGACATCCTGCGTGACACTGCAGTGCCACTCCTAGATGGGCCCGGTGTTTGTGTCGGCCACTAGGGTCGCTTATCTTACTCACACAGCGACCTCGGTGCAAATTTTAGGACTAAAAATAATATTGTGAGGTGTGAGGTATTCAGAATAGACTGAAAATGAGTGTAAATTATGGTTTTTGAGGTTAATAATACTTTGGGATCAAAATGACCCCCAAATTCTATGATTTAAGCTGTTTTTTAGTGTTTTTGGAAAAAAACACCCGAATCCAAAACACACCCGAATCCGACAAAAATAATTCGGTGAGGTTTTGCCAAAACGCGTTCGAACCCAAAACACGGCCGCGGAACCGAACCCAAAACCAAAACACAAAACCCGAAAAATTTCAGGCGCTCATCTCTACAAAATATACATGCGTTTTATAAACGACCTCTTCCTTCTATGGACAGGTGATGAAACCACCTTATTACAAATGATTGAATATATCAATTCACGACCATCGACTATTAGAATCACGTTCCATTACAGTAAGATATCTATCCATTACTTGGACGTCTTGGTTTCCATAGAGGACCACAAATTAAGAACTGAAGTGTTTTCCAAGTCCACCGATAGAAACACATTGCTGTTATCATCGAACCACCATCCGAAACATTTAAAGAGGGGATTGCCTAAATCCCAAATGATGCGGGTGGCCAGAATTGTAAGCAGCCCGGACATAGCAGCAGCCAGCATAGATACAGTTATCGATAAATTTGTAGCCAGGGGCTACAATTTAAAACATCTGAGACAACAAAAATTATAGGTACTGGCGATGAATCAGAACCAACTTCTTACAGCGAAGGTTAAAGACCAAGACTCCATGAAACCGTGGAAGATGGAGTTCACTTCATCTAGCCAAGTGGTCCAACGGGCAAGTCGGGCGTTATGGCCCATAGTGTCATCAGATAAGGACCTACAGTGCTTTAAGAATAAAAGACCTATGGCTTGCTTTACTAGAGGCCGAAACATTAAAGATATGATTGTACACACAGACATCACTGGATTCAACAAATCCATTCCACCAGCACATTTCCTAACCAAACCACCTGGTTGCTATAAATGTCGACGCTGTACGACTTGCTCTCATATGATCACTGGTACCACGTTTAAACACCCGCATTTGTCTAAAGTATTTTCCATCAAGCAGACTCTTTCCTGTTTATTCACTCACGTGGTATATATTATTTTCTCTAACGTCCTTGAGGATGCTGGGACTCCGTAAGGACCATGGGGAATAGACGGGCTCCGCAGGAGATAGGGCACTTTAATAAAGCTTTGGACTCTTGGTGTGCACTGGCTCCTCCCTCTATGCCCCTCCTCCAGACCTCAGTTTTACACTGTGCCCAGAGCAAGATGGGTGCACTGCAGAGAGTTCTCCTGAGTTCTCTGCCTAGAAGAATTTTTGTTTGGATTTTTTTTTTCTACCTTTTACTACTTTTTCACAGGGAGCACTGCTGGCAACAGGCTCCCTGCATCGAGGGACTGAGGAGAGAGGAGCAGACCTTCTTGTCAAAGATAGGCTCTGCTTCCTCGGCTACTGGACATTAGTTACAGAGGAGGTGAACGCAGGTTTTTACTGGGCGTCCACCCCCGAAGCCGCGCCGCCGTTCTCCTCCCAGAGCTAGAAGTACAGAAGACAGAAGTCGTCAGGCGGCAGAAGCCTTCAGCTTCACTGAGGTAACGCACAGCACTGCAGCTGTGCGTCATTGCTCCCATACACCTCACATACTCCGGTCACTGCAAGGGTGCAGGGCGCAGGGGGGGGCGCCCTGGGCAGCAATATAAACCTCTGAATGGCAAAAAGACTATATACATGTACAGGTGGGCTCTGTACATGTATATAAAAGAGCCCCCGCCATATTTTACTAAGTTTGAGCGGGATAGAAGCCCGCCGCCGAGGGGGCGGGGCTTCTCCCTCAGCACTCACCAGCGCCATTTTCTCTCCACAGCACTGCTGAGAGGAAGCTCCCCGGACTCTCCCCTGCTTACACACGGTGAAAGGGTACTTAAAAGAGAGGGGGGGGGGGGCACATAATTGCCGGTTTACATATTATACAGCGCTGCTGGGGAAAAACATTTTGTGTTGGTCTCCAGGGTTATTGCGCTGGGGTGTGTGCTGGCATACTCTCTCTCTGTCTCTCCAAAGGGCCTTGACAGGGATACTGTCTTCAGGAAAGGGGTTCCCTGTGTGTGTGTGAAGTGTGTCGGTACGCGTGTGTCGACATGTTTGACGAGGAAGGCTCGCTTAATGTGGAGGGGGAGTGCTTGAATGTCAGGTCGCCGTCGGCAACGCCGACACCGGAATGGGTGGATATGCTGAATGTCTTGAATGCAAATGTCAATCTATTGCATAAAAGATTAAACAAGGCAGAAGCTAGGGATCAGTCAGGTAGCCAGTCCATGCCTGTCCCTGGGGCGCCAGGTCCTTCAGGGTCTCAGAAGCGCACCATATCCCAGATCGATGACACAGATACCGACACAGATACTGACTCTAGTGTCGACTATGAAGATGCAAAATTACAGCCGAAGGTGGCTAAGGGTATACGGTACATGATTATTGCCATTAAAGAGGTTTTGCATATTACTGAGGAACCCCCTGTCCCTGACACGAGGGTACACATGTTTAAAGGGAAAAAGCCTGAAGTCACTTTTCCATCCTCATTTGTATTAAGTGACTTGTGCGAAAAGGCTTGGGAATTTCCGGATAGGAGACCACAAGTTCCCAAAAGGATTCTCATGGCGTTTCCTTTTCCACAAACTGATAGGATACGCTGGGAATCTTAGCCAAAAGTTGACAAGGCGCTGACACGTTTGTCCAAAAAGGTGGCACTGCCTTCTCAGGATACGGCTTCCCTCAAGGAACCTGCTGATCGCAGGCAGGAAATTACCTTAAAGCACATTTACAATCATTCTGGTACTATTGCTCGACCGGCTATGGCGTCGGCCTGGGTTTGTAGTGCGGTTGTGGCATGGGCAGATTCCTTATCTACGGAAATTGACACCTTAGATAGGGACGCCATTCAAATGACCATAGAACATATCAGAGATGCTGCCTTGTATATGAGGGATGCTCAGAGAGACATTTGTTTATTAAGCTCCAGAATAAATGCTATGTCTATTTCTGCTAGGCGGCTCTTGTGGACCTGACAGTGGACGGGAGATGCCGATTCAAAGCGGCATATGGAGTCCTTGCCTTACAAAGGGGTGGAGCTGTTTGGAGACGGCCTCTCGGATCTTGTCTCTACGGCTACGGCTGGTAAGTCAAATTTCTTACCTTATGTCCCCCCGCAGCATACAAAAAAGGCACCTCATTATCAAATGCAGTCCTTTCGTTCCAATAAAAACAAGAAGGTACGTGGATCATCCTTTGTTGCCAGAGGGAAAGGCAGGGGAAAAAAGCTGCACACAGCTAGTTCCCAAGAGCAGAAGTCCTCCCCTGCGTCTGCAAAGTCCACCGCATGACGCTGGGGCTTTCCGAGGGGAGGCAGATCTGGTGGGGGCTCGTCTTCGGTTTTTCAGCCACGTATGGGTTCACTCGCAGGTGGATCCCTGGGCATTAGATTGTTTCTCAGGGATACAGGCTGGAATTCGAAGACTTGCCTCCTTGACGATTTTTCAAATCGGCTCTGCCGGCTTCCCCGTCAGAGAGGGAGCTAGTGTTGGCAGCAATCCAAAAATTGTATATTCAACAGGTGATTGTCACAGTTCCTCATCTCCAGCAAGGAGAGGGATATTACTCAACCCTGTTTGTGGTCCCGAAACCGGACGGTTCGGTCAGATCCATTTTAAACCTGAAATCTCTGAACCTGTACTTGAAGAGGTTCAAGTTCAAAATGGAATCACTCAGGGCGGTCATCGCCAGCCTGGAGGGGGGGGGGGGGGATTGGATGGTGTCCCTGGACATAAAGGATGCTTACCTTCATGTTCCGATATTCCCCCCCGCATCAGGCGTTCCTGAGATTTGCAGTGCAGGACTGTCACTACCAATTTCAGACGTTGCCGTTTGGGCTTTCCACGGCCCCGAGAATTTTCACCAAGGTAATGGCGGACATTATGGTGCTCCTGCGCAGGCAGGGGGTCACAATTATCCCATACTTGGACGATCTCCTCATAAAGGCGAGATCTCGGGAGAGGTTGCTGGACAGCGTGTCTCTGTCCATGAAGACGTTGCAGATACACGGCTGGATTCTCAATATACCGAAGTCCCAGCTAGTCCCTACAACGCGTCTGACCTTTTTGGGGCTGATTCTAGACACAGACCAGAAAAAGGGTTTTCTTCTGATCGAAAAGGTTCAGGAACTCATAGCCATGGTCAGGAACCTATTAAAGCCAAAAAAGGTTTCAGTGCATCATTGCACGCAGGTCCTGGGGAAGATGGTGGCTTCCTACGAGGCCATCCATGCGAGGACTTTTCAATGGGACCTCTTGGACAAGTGGTCCGGGTCCCATTTACAAATGCATCAAACGATCACCCTGTCTCCCAGGACCAGGGTATCTCTCCTGTGGTGGCTGAACAGTGCTCACCTACTAGAAAGTCGCAGGTTCGGCATTCAGGACTGGGTCCTGGTGACCACGGACGCAAGCGTCCGAGGCTGGGGAGCAGTGACACTGGGAATAAATTTCCAAGGTCTCTGGTCAAGCCTAGAGTCTTGTCTCCACATCAACGTCCTGGAGTTGAGGGCCATATACAACGCCCTGCGTCAAGCGGAGGAATTGCTTCGGCGAAAACCGGTTCTGATTTAGTCAGAAAATGTCACGGCAGTGGCTCATATAAACCGCCAAGGCGGAACAAGGAGCAGAATGGCCATGGCAGAAGCGACCAGGATTCTACGCTGGGCGGAAGGCCATGTAAGCGCGCTGTCAGCGGTGTTCATCCCGGGGGTGGAAAACTGGGAGGCGGACTTCTTCAGCAGGCACGACCTGCATCCGGGGGAGTGGGGACTTCATCAAGAAGTCTTCGCACAGATCACGGATCATTGGGGACTGCCTCAAATCGACATGATGGCATCCCGTCTCAACAAAAAGCTAAATCGGAATTGCGCCAAGTCAAGGGACCCTCAGGCGGTAGCGGTAGACGCTCTGGTGACACCATGGGTGTACAGATCGGTCTATGTGTTTCCTCCTCTTCCTCTCATACCCAAGGTGTTGAGAATAATACGAAGAAGCAGGGTCAGAACAATACTCATTGTTCCGGATTGGCCAAGGAGGACTTGGTATCCGGAGCTGCAAGAGTTGCTCGCAGGGGATCCGTGGACTCTTCCTCTAAGGCAGGACCTGCTGCGGCAGGGGCCCTGTCTGTTCCAAGACTTACCGCGGCTGCGTTTTATGGCATGGTGGTTGAACGCCGGATCCTAGCGGAAAAAGGGATACCGGAGGAAGTCATTCCTACCCTGATCGAGGCTAGGAAAGACGTGACGTTAAAACATTATCACCGTATATGGCAGAAATATGTTTCTTGGTGTGAGGCCAGAGCTGCTCCTACGGAGGAGTTCCATTTGGGCCGTCTACTTCACTTCCTTCAAACAGGAGTGACTTTGGGCCTAAAATTAGGGTCCATAAAGGTCCAGATTTCGGCCTTATCCATTTTCTTTCAAAGAGAATTGGCCTCTATTTCTGAAGTACAGACCTTTGTGAAGGGAGTGCTGCATATTCAGCCTCCCTTTGTGCCTCCGGTGGCGCCTTGGGATCTTAACGTGGTGTTACGTTTCCTCAAGTCACCTTGGTTTGAACCACTGAAAACTGTGGAGTTGAAATACCTCACGTGGAAAGTGGTCATGTTGTTGGCGTTAGCTTCGGCAAGACGTGTTTCCGAATTGGCGGCTTTATCACATAAAAGCCCATACTTGGTTTTTCACGTGGATAGGGCAGAGTTGAGGACTCGCCCTCACTTTCTGCCAAAAGTGGTCTCATCTTTTCATGTGAACCAACCTATTGTCGTTCCTGTGGCTACATGGGACTTGGAGGATTCCGAGTCCCTGGATGTAGTCAGGGCTTTGAAGATTTATGTGACCAGAACGGCTAGAATCAGGAAGACTGAAGCTTTGTTCATTCTGTATGCGGCCAACAAGGTTGGCGCTCCTGCTTCAAAGCAGACTATTGCTCGCTGGATCTGTAACACGATTCAGCAGGCGCATTCTACGGCAGGATTGCCGTTACCGAAATCGGTTAAGGCCCACTCCACTAGGAAAGTGGGCTCTTCTTGGGCGGCTGCCCGAGGGGTCTCGGCATTACAGTTGTGCCGAGCAGCTACTTGGTCGGGGACAAACACCTTTGCAAAGTTCTATAAGTTTGATACCCTGGCTGAGGAGGACCTCCTGTTTGCTCATTCGGTGCTGCAGAGTCATCCGCACTCTCCCGCCCGTTTGGGAGCTTTGGTATAATCCCCATGGTCCTTACAGAGTCCCAGCATCCTCAGGGACGTTAGAGAAAATAAGATTTTACTTACCGGTAAATCTATTTCTCGTAGTCCGTAGAGGATGCTGGGCGCCCGTCCCAAGTGCGGACTTCTTCTGCAAGACTTGTATATAGTTATTGCTTACATAAGGGTTATGTTATAGTTTTTCGGTGGAACCATGGCTATGTTGTTGTTCATACTGTTAACTGGGTAAGTTTATCACAAGTTATACGGTGTGATTGGTGTGGCTGGTATGAATCTCGCCCTTAGATTTACAAAAATCCTTCCTCGTACTGTCCATCTCCTCTGGGCACCGTTTCCCTAACTGAGGGAGGAGCCAGTGCACACCCAGAGTCCAAAGCTTTCTAAAAGTGCCCTATCTCCTGCGGAGCCCGTCTATTCCCCATGGTCCTTACGGAGTCCCAGCATCCTCTACGGACTACGAGAAATAGATTTACCGGTAAGTAAAATCTTATTATTTGCCCCAGCAACCTGTATTCTTAGGCAAAACCATTAGATCAGCATGCAAACGGATGCCACTACATCGCTCCTCAATCAGCAAAGCCATCGCCAGTGGGAATTTGAACCAACCGGTAGCCCGGCATTTCCCGCATTTGGTACACCCATTATCTTCATTAAGGTATATGTTAATTGATCAGGGGGGTAATTCCAAGTTGATCGCAGCAGGAAATTTTTTAGCAGTTGGTCAAAACCATGTGCACTGCAGGGGGGGCAGATATAACATTTGCAGAGAGAGTTAGATTTGGGTGTGGTGAGTTCAATCTGCAATCTAAATTGCAGTGTAAAAAGAAAGCAGCCAGTATTTACCCTGCACAGAAACAAAATAACCCACCCAAATCTAACTCTCTCTGCAAATGTTATATCTGCCCCCCCCTGCAGTGCACATGGTTTTGCCCAACTGCTAAAAAATTTCCTGCTGCGATCAACTTGGAATTACCCCCCATATTCCACTGTCATTGAGAGGAGGAAATCGCAATGAAAAACTTCTGCGTTGTGAAACTAAGTGGAGCCATTATTTGAACATGATCTATCCGGAGGGATTAAATGAATGTCACAATTGGAACACTTTTCTTTAATTCTATATATAGAGGATGGCTGTGAATTAGACATCATAACCCTCCACATGATACAAATGAATGCCTGCACTATTAGTCCAATTTAGGTAATATGCACTAGCTTTTAGATTAGCTTTTAGTGTAAAATTAAGCACCAGCTTTTCATCTATTGTTTATTTCTCATACGTCCTAGAGCAGGGGTGGGCAATTATTTCAGCTGGGGGGCCGCTTAACACTTCCAGTGAATATTCGAGGGCCACACACAAGGGCGGGGACTAATATGAATGACAAATATTTGTAGAAGTATGTCCTGGGCTGCGCAGAGACTGCACAAAGTAGATTTTTGCAGCTCTGCGTACACATACGATTGCACACTTGCACTGGCGAATTTACATTCCTCCTGGGGGCGGCGACTACCCGAACGCAGGACAGCAAAATTTGCAGCACAGTGATCGGGTCTGAATCAGCCCCTTAGTCAGCAGTTGCTGCAAGATGCAAATGCAGCCAACTCAAAATAAGACCCGTTATAGGTCCTAATTCAGACCCGGTCGCTGCTGTGTATTTTCGCACAGCGGGAGATCGGGTCTGAACTGCGCATGCATTGCAGTGCACAGGTACGTCGGTCCGCCGCGCTGGGGAGCGCCGGGCAGTGATGGGATGGTGCGAACAAAGCGATCACACAGGCGATAGCAAGGTGATTGACAGGAAGAGGCCGTTTGTGGGTGGCAACTGACCGTTTTAGAGGAGTGCACGGAATAACGCAGGAGGGACCAGGTGTTTGAAGGGAGGGTTTCTGACGTCAGCTCCGGCCCCGATCATCGCACTGGAAGAGTAAGTCCTGGGCTGTGCAGAGACTGTACAAACTTCTGTTTGTGCAGCTCTCTGCACATGCGATCAAACCCCTGCACAGTGATCTCCCTCCCCCTGTAGGTGGCGACTACCTGATCGTAGCAGTGCAAAAATCACACCCTAGCGATCAGGTCTGAATTAGGCCCATAGTTTTATATATATATATATATATATATATATATATATAAAACTATAAAAACATAGTATTTATATATATATATATATATATATATATATAACTATAAAAACATAGTATTAATATATATATATATATATATATAACTATAAAAACACACACACCACAATATACATTACACCGCATACGTAGTTTTTTACAGGCAAAATACAAATGTCTAAAAAACACATCCAGTAATAAAAAAACAAAAAAAAAAAACCTGCTGAAAACAAACAAACAAACAAACAAACAAACAGCATCCTGTGTAATGCTGTTATCAATCATATTCACAGCTGGTTACTAGCTCCCCCCCCCCCCTCTCCTCCTCTTCCCTGAACCCACATAGCAGTCTCAAACCTCCCCTCTCCCTTAAACCCATATAGCAGTCACTACCCCCCTTCACCCCCTCCCCTGAACCTATACAGCAGTCTCTACCCCCCTTCCCCTGAACCTATACAGCAGTCTCTACCCCCCTCCTCTCCTCCCTCCTCCTCCTCCTCCTCCTCCCCCCCCCCCCCCCCGACCCATATAGCAGCTTTACCTTTGATGCATTTTTTTCACAGTGGCAGATCTGCTGCCCAGATTATCCACCGCCTTCTGCCAGATCCGCTGCCCGCTGCGCAGAGCCGCTGCTGCTACCCGCTGCCCTCTGCACGCTCCTGCCGTGGCTCTGCCCCCTATGCCGCCCAGCGCCTGATGTCACAGAGGAAATCCCGGTCAGCAGACCGGGTGTTTCCTCAGTGGCGCCGCATCTCGGAGCTTCGTAGCGCAATGACAAGCGGCTCAGCCGGGACGCTTGTCATTGCACAGTGGTATGGGACAGCGGGCCAGGCAGAATCGGTTCGCGGGCCGCTTCCGGCCCGCGGGCCGCATGTTGCCCACCCCTATCCTAGAGGATGCTGGGGATGACATCAAGACAATGGGGTATAGATGGGATCCGCAGGAGACATGGGCACTCTAAAGACTTTTCATTGGGTGTTAACTGGCTCCTCCCTCTATGCCCCTCCTCCAGACCTCATTTTTAGAAATGTGCCCAGGTCGACTGGATGCACTCTCAGGAGCTCTACTGAGTTTCTCTGAAAAGACTTATGTTAGGTTTTTTATTTTCAGGGAGAGCTGCTGGCATCAGACTCCCTGCTTCGAGGTACTGAGAGGGCAGAAGCAGAACCAACTTCCTTAGAGTTTCATGGCTCTGCTTCTGGCTGACAGGAAACCATTAGCTCCTGAAGAGAAGTGAGCGCTAGCCGTGTCTAGATGCTCACTCCCACAGCACGCCGTCACCCCCCCCTCACAGAGCCAGAAGTCAGAAGACAGGTGAGTATGAGAATAATGATCTTCAATCAAGTAAGTGACGGCCAAGGTGCGTCGCGGCTGGCGGGAGCGTAGCGCGCCATTGCTGCCCACACACACAGGCACTTCAGGGTGCAGGGCGCGGTGGGGGGGGGGCGCCCTGGGCAGCAAGAAAAAATAAGAATTTACTCACCGGTAATTCTATTTCTCGGAATCCGTAGTGGATGCTGGGGACTCCGTAAGGACCATGGGGAATAGACGGGCTCCGCGGGAGACTGGGCACTTTATAGGAAAGATTTGGTACTATCTGGTGTGCACTGGCTCCTCCCTCTATGCCCCTCCTCCAGACCTCAGTTAGGATATTGTGCCCGGAAGAGCTGACACAATAAGGAAGGATTTTGAATCCCGGGTAAGACTCATACCAGCCACACCAATCACACCGTATAACTCGTGATATTATACCCAGTTAACAGTATGAAATATAACTGAGCCTCTCAACAGATGGCTCAACAATAACCCTTTAGTTAGGCAATAACTATATACAAGTATTGCAGACAATCCGCACTTGGGATGGGCGCCCAGCATCCACTACGGACTACGAGAAATAGAATTACCGGTGAGTAAATTCTTATTTTCTCTGACGTCCTAGTGGATGCTGGGGGCTCCGTAAGGACCATGGGGATTATACCAAAGCTCCCAAACGGGCGGGAGAGTGCGGATGACTCTGCAGCACCGAATGAGAGAACTCAAGGTCCTCCTCAGCCAGGGTATCAAATTTGTAGAATTTAGCAAACGTGTTTGCCCCTGACCAAGTTGCAGCTCGGCAAAGTTGTAAAGCCGAGACCCCTCGAGCAGCCGCCCAAGATGAGCCCACCTTCCTCGTGGAATGGGCTTTCACTGATTTAGGATGCGGCAATCCAGCCGCAGAATGCGCCAGCTGAATTGTGCTACAAATCCAGCGAGCAATAGTCTGCTTAGAAGCAGGAGCACCTATTTTGTTGGGTGCATACAGGATAAAAAGCGAGTCAGTTTTCCTGACTCCAGCCGTCCTGGAAACATACATTTTCAAGGCCCTGACTACGTCCAGTAACTTGGAATCCTCCAAGTCCCTAGTAGCCGCAGGCACCACAATAGGTTGGTTCAAGTGAAAAGCTGATACCACCTTAGGGAGAAACTGGGGACGAGTCCTCAATTCTGCCCTATCCATATGGAAAATCAGATAAGGGCTTTTACATGACAAAGCCGCCAATTCTGACACACGCCTGGCCGAAGCCAAGGCCAATAACATGACCACTTTCCACGTGAGATATTTCAGATCCACAGTTTTAAGTGGCTCAAACCAATGTGATTTTAGGAAACTCAACACCACATTGAGATCCCAAGGTGCCCCAGGAGGCACAAAAGGGGGCTGAATATGAAGCACTCCCTTTACAAAAGTCTGAACTTCAGGCAGTGAAGCCAGTTCTTTCTGGAAGAAAATCGACAGAGCCGAAATCTGGACCTTAATGGAACCCAATTTTAGGCCCATAGTCACTCCCGACTGTAGGAAGTGCAGAAAACGACCTAGCTGAAATTCCTCTGTAGGGGCCTTCCTGGCCTCACACCACGCAACATATTTTCGCCAAATACGGTGATAATGGTTTGCGGTTACTTCTTTCCTGGCTTTTATCAGCGTAGGAATGACTTCCTCCGGAATGCCCTTTTCTTTAGGATCCGGAATTCAACCGCCATGCCGTCAAACGCAGCTGCGGTAAGTCTTGGAACAGACAGGGCCCCTGCTGTAGCAGATCCTGTCTGAGCGGTAGAGGCCATGGGTCCTCTGATATCATTTCTTGAAGTTCTGGGTACCAAGCTCTTCTTGGCCAATCCGGAACCACGAGTATCGTTCTTACTCCTCGCCTTCTTATTATTCTCAGTACCTTTGGTATGAGAGGCAGAGGAGGAAACACATAAACCGACTGGTACACCCACGGTGTCACTAGAGCGTCCACAGCTATCGCCTGAGGGTCCCTTGACCTGGCGCAATATCTCTTTAGCTTTTTGTTGAGGCGGGACGCCATCATGTCCACCTGTGGCCTTTCCCAACGGTTTACCAACAGTAGGAAGACTTCTGGATGAAGTCCCTTCTCTCCCGGGTGTAGGTCGTGTCTGCTGAGGAAGTCTGCTTCCCAGTTGTCCACTCCCAGAATGAACACTGCTGACAGTGCTAGTACGTGATTTTCCGCCCATCGGAGAATCCTTGTGGCTTCTGCCATCGCCATCCTGCTTCTTGTGCCGCCCTGTCGGTTTACATGGGCGACTGCCGTGATGTTGTCTGATTGGATCAGAACCGGCTGGTTTTGAAGCAGGGGCCTTGCCTGACTTAGGGCATTGTAAATGGCCCTCAGTTCCAGAATATTTATGTGTAGGGACGACTCCTGACTTGACCAAAGTCCCAGGAAATTTCTTCCCTGTGTGACTGCGCCCCAGCCTCGAAGGCTGGCATCCGTGGTCACCAGGACCCAGTCCTGTATGCCGAATCTGCGGCCCTCTAGAAGATGAGCACTCTGCAGCCACCACAGTAGAGACACCCTGGTCCTTGGAGACAGGGTTATCAGTTGATGCATCTGAAGATGCGATCCCAACCACTTGTCCAAGAGGTCCCACTGGAAGGTCCTTGCATGGAACCTGCCGAATGGAATTGCTTCGTATGAAGCCACCATTTTTCCCAGGACTCGTGTGCAGTGATGCACCGATACCCGTTTTGGTTTTAGGAGGTCTCTGACTAGAGATGACAGCTCCTTGGCTTTCTCCTGCGGGAGAAACACTTTTTTCTGTTCTGTGTCCAGAATCATCCCCAGGAACAGTAAGCGTGTGGAAGGAACCAGTTGTGACTTTGGAATGTTTAGAATCCAGCCATGCTGTTGTAGCACTTCCCGAGATAGTGCTACTCCGACCAGTAACTGCTCCCTGGACCTCGCCTTTATTAGGAGATCGTCCAAGTACGGGATAATTAAAACTCCCTTTTTTCGAAGGAGTATCATCATTTCTGCCATTACCTTGGTAAACACTCTCGGTGCCGTGGACAGTCCAAACGGTAGTGTCTGGAATTGGTAATGGCAATCCTGTACCACAAATCTGAGGTACTCCTGGTAAGGAAGGTAAATGGGGACATGCAGGTAAGCATCCTTGATGTCCAGGGATACCATGTAATCCCCCTCGTCCAGGCTTGCAATAACCGCCCTGAGCGATTCCATCTTGAACTCGAATCTTTTTATGTATGTGTTCAAGGATTTCAAATTTAAAATGGGTCTCACCGAACCGTCCGGTTTCAGTACCACAAACAGTGTGGAATAGTAACCCCGTCCTTGTTGAAGTAGGGGTACCTTGACTATCACCTGCTGGGAATACAGCTTGTGAATTGCCTCTAGCACAGCCTCCCTGCCCGAGGGAGTTGTCGGTAAGGCCGATTTGAGGAAACGGCGGGGGGGAGGCGCCTCGAATTCCAGCTTGTACCCCTGAGATACTACTTGAAGGATCCAGGGATCCACCCGTGAGCGAACCCACTGATCGCTGAAATTTTTGAGGCGGCCCCCCACCTTACCTGGCTCCGCCTGTGGAGCCCCACCGTCATGCGGCGGATTTGGAAGAAGCGGGGGAGGACTTTTGTTCCTGGGAAACTACTGTGTGTTGCAGCTTTTTTCCCCTTCCTCTGCCTCCAGACAGAAAGGACCCGCCTTTTCCCCGCCTGTTTTTCTGGGGTCGAAAGGACTGTACCTGATAATACGGCGCTTTCTTAGGCTGTGAGGGGACATGGGGCAAAAATGCTGACTTCCCAGCTGTTGCTGTGGAAACAAGGTCTGAGAGACCATCCCCGAATAACTCCTCACCCTTATAAGGCAAAACTTCCATGTGCCTTTTAGAATCTGCATCTCCTGTCCACTGCCGAGTCCATAAGCCTCTCCTAGCAGAAATGGACAATGCACTTATTCTAGATGCCAGACGGCAGATCTCCCTCTGTGCATCTCTCATGTATAAGACTGAGGGGTAAATTTACTAAGATTCGTATTTTCCCGTTTCAGGTCAAAGTTCAATCACGAATGACATCGAAAGTGTAAAACTGCAACTTTTTGAATTTGTTACGATGGATTTACTAAGCTGTCGTATTCGGGTTTTTCTTTTCTTCCGATGTCGATGTCATTCGTGTTTTTTTTGTGTTTTTTACGGCAGTGATTAGCAAAACACTGCCGACTTTTTTACAATTAATCTCGGCCGGATCTGTGTGATCCGTGCTGGGGTTCTATTTTTTTTTTTTTTTTAGTTAAACACTGTAAAATTTTAAAAAAAAATTGCGTGGGGTCCCCCCTCCTAAGCATAACCAGCCTCGGGCTCTTTGAGCCGATCCTGGTTGCCGAAATATGGGAAAAAAATTGACAGGGGTTCCCCCATATTTAAGCAACCAGCATCGGGCTCTGCGCCTGGTCCTGGTTCCAAAAATACGGGGGACAAAAAGAGTAGGGGTCCCCCGTATTTTTAAAACCAGCACCGGGCTCCACTAGCTGGACAGATAATGCCACAGCCGGGGGTCACTTTTATATAGTGCCCTGCGGCCGTGGCATCAAAAATCCAACTAGTCACCCCTGGCCGGGGTACCCTGGGGGAGTGGGGACCCCTTCAATCAAGGGGTCCCCCCCCCCCAGCCACCCAAGGGCCAGGGGTGAAGCCCGAGGCTGCCCCCCCCCCCATCCAATGGGCTGCGGATGGGGGGGCTGATAGCCTTTGTTGTAAAAGAAAAGATATTGTTTTTAGTAGCAGTACTACAAGTCCCAGCAAGCCTCCCACGCATGCTGGTACTTGGAGAACCACAAGTACCAGCATGCGGCGGAAAAACGGGCCCGCTGGTACCTGTAGTACTACTACTAAAAAAATACCCAAAAAAACACAAGACACACACACCGTGAAAGTATAATTTTATTACATACATACACACATACATACATACTTACCTTATGTTCCCACGCAGGTCGGTCCTCTTCTCCAGTAGAATCCAAGGGGTACCTGTTGAAGAAATTATACTCACGAGATCCAGGGGTCAAGGGTCCTCGGGGAATCCAGGTGTAATCCACGTACTTGAAAAAAATAACAAAACGGACACTCGAGCCACGCACTAAAAGGGGACCCATGTTTGCACATGGATCCCCTTTTCCCGACTGCCAGAAACCCACTCTGACTGATGTCTAAGTGGGTTTCTTCAGCCAATCAGGGAGTGCCACGTTGTAGCACTCTCCTGATCGGCTGTGTGCTCCTGTCCTAACTGACAGGCAGCACACGGCAGTGTTACAATGTAGCGCCTATGCGCTCCATTGTAACCAATGCTGGGAACTTTCTTGCTCAGCGGTGACGTCACTTTAGGTCAACCGCAGGGCAGAAAGTTCCCATCATTGGTTACAATGTAGCGCATAGGCGCTACATTGTAACACTGCCGTGTGCTGCCTGTCAGTGAGGACAGGAGCACACAGCTGATCAGGAGAGTGCTACAACGTGGCGCTCCCTGATTGGCTGAAGAAACCCACTTAGACAGAAGTCAAAGTGGGTTTCTGGCATTCGTGGAAAGGTGACCCATGTGCAAACATGGGTCCCCTTTCAGTTCGTGGTCGGGACACCGTTTTGTTATTTTTTTCAAGTACGTGGATTACCCCTGGATTTCCCGAGGAGCCTGGACCCCTGGATCTCGTGAGTATAATTTCTTCAACAGGTAGCCCTTGGATTCTACTGGAGAAGAGGACCGACCTGCGTGGGAACTTAAGGTAAGTAT